>NC_045439.1:1794275-1859298 GCF_002776525.5 Piliocolobus tephrosceles | reverse complement strand
CCTAGCGTAGGTAGCGGAGGCCTTGGTACAGGCTGCATCCTAGTGTACACGCTGTGCTGGGCTGTGGACGTTCTGCTTCTGACCTTCGAAGTTGAGGATGCCTCTGGTGTTTTACCTTCTCTGTTGTGACTGATTGATTGATTAACTGGGTCTTGCTCTGTTGCCTAGGCGGGAGGCCAGTGATGCAATTATGGCTTACTGCAGCCTCAAACTCTGGGCTCAAGTGACCCTCCTCCCACTATGGCCTCCCAAGTAGCTGAGACTGAGGTATGAGCCACCACACTTGGCTTCCTTTAATAAAAAAATTTGATAACTCCTTGGGTTTCTATGAAAAACACTGTGTCAAGTTAAGGAAGTTTTCCCCCATACATAGTTCAGTAAGGTCTTGTCGACAGTGGCAGCTGGGAGATCCTTCACTTAGTACTGTGCATGCCGTATTTGTTCACGAGTGAGGTGAGTAGACTTTTGTGAAAGTCCTTTAGTGTTACCTTCTAGGATCATACTTTTAAAAAAATAGTAAAATGTGTTCTAAGTTTCAAAGGAAAATTTAGAAAGTTTTTTTTGGTAGCATATCAGCCTTTCATAAATTGACTTAGAGCCTTATTCACCAAAATGTGGTCTTCGTTTCCTGTTTTGGACTCTCCACCTTAAGGGGAAAAAGTATGAGTAAGTCAGTGCTTGCTAATAACACTAATTTTATTGTATAAAGGTTGGAGCACTTGCAGTGAGTGGGCAGAGAGAAGATGAAAACCCCCATGATGGTGAATTGACCTTCTTAGGAAGAGTTTTAGCCCAGCTTCCTGTAAATCAGCAACTTGGTAAACTCATAGTCCTTGGACATGTATTTGGATGTCTAGATGAATGTCTTATTATAGGTAAGTGTGAGAACAAATAAATGCTAATGGGAAGTTTATATAACACCACTGTCACAATCTTACATTCTTCTTGTTTATTTTTTATGATTAGCGGCAGCTCTTTCTTTGAAGAATTTTTTTGCAATGCCTTTCCGGCAGCATCTCGATGGATATAGGTACTGAACATTCATATTTTAAAGTGTCACTGTATTTTAATGGTATTGAATGACACCGTTATCTGTTTGTAGGAACAAAGTGAATTTCTCTGGCAGTAGCAAGAGTGACTGCATTGCACTTGTTGAGGCATTTAAAGTAAGTTTTCTGTTGTGTAAACCATGAAAGCAGCTACCACAGATTGTTAGTACATTTTCATACCACAAATGTATGAGGTAGAGAGAGACAGTGTTTTATCTTGTCTTGTATCGGGGTTATTGGTATCCAATGTTAAATTAACTGTGCTGGAAGAAGTGGGTGAGATGGAAATCCAATTTTATGAAATTGATTGAAAAAATTAAAGTGTACATTTTTATGTTGTAAATTTTCAACAGTTTGTTGAGATTGGACTTAAAAAAAATTCAGTGAGCCAACACACTATTTTGAAACTTTGGATCATTTATTTTCAGACATGGAAGGCTTGCAGACAGAGAGGGGAGCTGCGGTACCCAAAGGTTGGTGAGCCCTTTCCAGCTGCTTTCTAAAGGATGGCTGGGAGTGATGAGAGAAGGACTGTCTTGGCACAGTCATGGCATGTGAATCATGATGTGCCGCCTGCAGCTGGAGTCGAGGTCACTGTAGACAGTGCTCGCACGACTGTCCCAGGAGTGGCAGGCCATAATCTCTGCAGACTGGTCCTTTTGCTTCCATCGCTTCTCAGGAGGCCGCTCGCTCTCAGGCCTATGCTGGAGCTGTGCTGCTTGTTTCACGGCTTCACATTGTACTGATCTTGCCGTGGTGTCTGTAGCCTCTTTGGCTGTGAGTATTTCATAGCTGTGGGTGCTGGGTTGGACATGTCAGTTCAAAATTGAGAGCCATGTGGCTGCTGTTGCTGTTTTCAGCTCTTTTAGATAATGGGCTTAAAAGAAATGTAATCTGTTACCCTCCATTTTATTCTTTTTTTTTTTTGTCAGGCTTTGTTCTTCTTCTTAATTTATTTGGTTCAACAGACTGTTTACAGGTCTGCTGTTTCTGTGTTGAGATTTGCTGTGCCTAGATATATCTCTACTAATACGTATATGAGTTAGCTGTTTAAAGTCTTTTAAAGACTCAGTTGTATTATTTTTCTTGTTGGTATATAATTTGTCAGACATCTTTTTTCAAGATAATCAAGTTATGTCTACCTTTAATTTTTGAGACAGGTGAACTCAGAAGAGTTTCTGTATTGTGTTTATGGTTGAGTATTATGCTCTCTGGCTTCAATGTAAAATTGGGTGTACCTGGAGAGGGAGTGCCACGGTCAACTTGAGTACATGTTTAATAGCTCAGTAATTTACATTCATTATTAAATTTTTGGATGAAACATATTAAACTAGCTAAATTCAGCTCTAATTTATTACCTTAATATTGAGTGTTCTGCTTTTATATATTTAAAGGATGAACTTAATTGGGGACGGTTAAATTACATTCAAATCAAGAGAATTAGAGAGGTAAGTTTTTTGACCAAATGGATGCAAATAAAGTTAACTTATAAAGTATTTATTAAGTAACAACAGTACATGGGTAGTAATGAGTATTCTAAGAAGTGTATTTCCTGCCTGTTTCCAGCTTTAATAGGAGTGTCTCTTTCACCTTTCAGTACAACTACTTGGGTTTCTAATAAATACTTCTTTTCAAGTTAAGGAATATTTTTTCCCTATACATAGTTTAATGAGGAATGGTTATGTAATCTTGTTGTATTGTCTTTTCAGTATCTGTCAGGATAAACAGATTGGGTGTGGTGGCTCACACCTGTAGTGCCAGCTACTGGGGAAGCTGAGGTGAGAGGTTTGCATGAGCCTGGGAGGTAGAGGCTTCAGTGAGCCGTGATTGCACCAGTATACTCTAGCCTGGGTGACAGAGTGAGAGCCTGTCTTGAAAAAGAAAAAGATAAACATATGGTGTTTTAATTTTTAACCTACTAATACAGTCTTGCATTGCTTAATGACAGGGATACATTCTGAGAAATGAGTAATTACATGGTTTTATGCTTGTGCAAACAGCATAGAACATACTTACACAGCCCTAGATGGTGTGCCCCGCTACCTGGGCTGTATGGTGTTGCCTGTGGCTTCTAGGCTGCAAACCTGTACAGCGTGTGACTGTATTGAACACTGTAGGCAATTACAACAAAATGGTAAGTATTTCTGTACCTAAACATAACTAAACGTAGAAAAGGTGCAGTAAACATATGGTTATAAAACAGGGTTTCCCAACACCTGGGCCGTACTCTCCTTATGAGAATATGACTAATGCCAGATCTGAGGTGGAACAGTTTCATCCTGAAACCATCCCCCCACCTCCGGTCTGTGGAAAAATTGTCTTTCATGAAACTGGTTCCTGGTGCTAAAAAGGTTAGGGATCACTGCTATAAAAGATAAACATGGCACACCAATATAGGGAGCTTACCGTGAATGGAGCCTGCAGGACTGGAAGTGGCTCTGGGTGAGTCAGTGAGTCAGTGAGTGAGCTGTGAGGGAATGTGGAGGCCCAGGACATCACTGCACATGACTGTAGACTTTATAAACACTGCAGACTTGGGCTACACTAAGTTCATAAAGTTTTTTAAAAAATTAATTGTGACTTAATATAACTTCTTTAACTTGATAAACTTTTTAATTTTTAAAAAACTTTTTGGCTCTTATAATAACACTTAGCTTAAAACACAAATACATTGTACAGCTATGTAAAAATATTTTCTTTCGTTATATCCTTATTCTATAAGTTTTTATCTATTTCCTTATTTATTTGGTTTTTGAGATAGGATCTTACTCTGTTGCCCAGGCTGGAGTGCAATGGCATGATCACAGCTCACAGAAGCCCTGACTTCCTGGGCTCAAGCAATTCTTCTGCTTCAGTCTCTGCAGTAGCTGGAACTACGGGCATATGTCACCACTCCTAATTTTTTTTTTTTTTTTTTTGAGATGGAGTCTTGCCCTGTCACCCAGGGTGGAGTGCAATGATGCCGTCTCGGCTCACTGTAACCTTTACCTCCTGGGTTTAATTCTCCTGCCTCAGCCTCCCAATTAGCTGGGATTACAGGTGCGCATCACCACGTGTGGCTGCTTTTTTGTATTTTTAGTAGAGATGGGGTTTCACCATGTTGGCCAAGCTGGTCTCGAACTCCTGACCTTGTGATCTGCCTGCCTTGGCCTCCCAAAGTGTTGGGATTACAGGTGTGGGCCACCATGCCTGGCCTAATTTTTTTTTATTCTTTATTTTTTTATAGACACAGGGTCTCACTTTGTAGTCTAGGCTGGTTTTATCTATTTTGAAAAATAATTTTTTTTTTTTTTTTTTTGAGACGGAGTCTCGCTCTGTCGCCCGGGCTGGAGTGCAGTGGCCGGATCTCAGCTCACTGCAAGCTCCGCCTCCCGGGTTTACACCATTCTCCTGCCTCAGCCTCCCGAGTAGCTGGGACTACAGGCGCCCACCACCTCGCCTGGCTAGTTTTTTTTGTATTTTTTTAGTGGAGACGGGGTTTCACCATGTTAGCCAGGATGGTCTCAATCTCCTGACCTCATGATCCGCCCTTCTCGGCCTAAAAATAATTTTTATTTGTTAAACTTTTTTGTTAAAAACTAAGACACACATACACATTAGCCTAGGCATACACAGAATCAGGATCATCAGTATCACTGTCTTCTACCCCCACATCTTGTCCATCGGAAGGCCATCGGGGCAGTAACACATGGCACTGTCGTCTCTTACAGTGTAAGAATGCTTTTTCCTGGGTACCTCCTGAAGGACCTGCCTGAGGCTGTTTTACAGTTAACTATTTTGGTTTGTTTCCTTTTTTTTTTGCTGCTGCTGATTTCAAGACATGTGAAGTTATTTTTTTGTTTTTTAAATAAATAGGAGTATATACTCTGAAATAATGATGGTATAGTATGATAAATCTTTAAGCCAGTAACATAGTTATTTATTATCATTATCAAGTACAATTGTCCCTTGGTATATAAAGGAGGGTTGGTTTCAGGACCCCTGTATACCAAAATTCATGAATACTCATGTCCTGCAGTTGGCCCTGTGGAACCCATGTACACGAATAGTCGGCCTTCCATATACTCGGGCTTGCATCCCTTGAATACTGCATTTTTGATCCGCATTTGGTTAAGAAAAACCTGCATGTAAGTGGGCCCTCACTGTTCAACCCCATGTGGTTCAGGGGTCAACTGAAATGTACTGTATGTATTGTGTGTGCTAGACTTTCATATGATTGGCAGCACGGTAGGTTTGTTTACCCCAGCATCACCACAGACACATGGGTACACATGGTGCACTACAACAGCTGTGATGTGACCAGGCTACAGAAATTTTCTAGCTCTGTTACAGTCTGGTGGGACCACAGTTCTATATGTGTCCATGGTTGACTGAGACACTGCTGTGTGGTGCATGACTTATACATGAGTACATTTTGGATTTCCCACTGTTGACCCAACCACTTGTTCTCAGAATAAATTCTGCTTGTTTGTAATGTTTTCTCCCAAAACATTGCTAGGTTCTGATTGCCAATATTTTCTCTAGAATTTTTTCCTCTGTATTTGTAAGTGAAATTGGCCTCTGGTTTACGTGTGTGTGCATGTGTGCACACGTGCATGCACAACACTATCAGATGCTGGTGTTGATACCACCCTGGTAGGACGAGCATCTTTCTGTGTCCAGGAACCATTTTAATCAACAGTTTAATAACTAGAAATGTATTTCCTATGTATTTGATAGAATGCATTCAAAAACATCTTTGGGATTAGTGCCTTTTTGAGGGATCAGTTTAAAAAAATATTTTCAATATCCCTGGGAGTTATTGATCCATTCTGGGTTCTAATTCTTCTGGAGTCATTTTTGAGGAGTTATGTTTTTCATTCAGGTACCCGTTTAATCCAGATCATGAAGTTTATTGATGTATAGTTACACGTAATTTTTGTAATTTCAAATTCATGTCCAATGGTAACACCTTTCTTGTTCTTATTATTGTGTATTTGTGTACTCTCATTGTTTCTTGATTATATTTGTATATTCAGGGAGTCCCTAAGACCATCCTCAGGTTCACTGATTGGCTAGAAGGACTTGCAGAAGTAGAAAAGCTGTTATGCTTATGATTTATTTTAGCCAAAGGATATGGATTAAAATCAGTAAAAGTTAAAAAAAAAAAAGGTCCATGGGAGGAGCCCTGGAGAGACCAGGTGCAGGCTACCAAGTGTCCTTTCCCAGTAGAGTCTTATGGACAGTGATTAATTCTCTCAGCCGCACTGTGCGACGACAGGCATGAAGTATTGCAACCAGGAGGCTCCCCTGAGCCTTGGTGTCCAGGGTTTTTATTGCGCATTGGTTATGTAGGCCTAGAGTACCCATGTGGCTGACCTTAGTTACTCAGTCTTCAATCCCTCTAGAGGAAACTGTTACCCTATGGCCCAAGGCCCCACCATAAATCATATTCTAGCGTAAACTCTTTTGTGTGGCCCAAGGCCCCAGGTAAGCATTAGATACTCTTTTTAGGGAGGATAAGAGTTCCTGGAGGCTTGACAATGACCTTTCAGGAGCTGGACCAGGGCCATACCTTTCTCTGGAATGTGCGTGGTCTGGACAGCCAGGCCTGCTGGATTACTCCTTTACTGCACAGTCTGCAAGATTCCTTTGTGTTATTGTATTTTCAGAGAACTTACTCTTAGTTTCATTTGTCAATTTTCTTGTTTATGTTTTTTGGGAGGGAAGGAAGAGGTGGGGGATTCTAAATCATTGCTTTTTGTTTTTTTCCCATTAATTTAGTTATCCTGTGACTTTTAGTTTACTTGAGTCTTTCTGAAATTAATGTTTAGTATTAATAATAATATTTTCAATCTTTCTAATTAAAAGCATTTAAGGCTATGAATTTTATTATGAGTAGCTTTAGCCACATCCCACTGATTTTTGACATTCCTGTCTATAATTTCTTTTAGTGTTGGTTTCCTCTCTGACTAAAGAGTTTATTTTTATTTTTTAGAGACAGGGTCTTTGTCTCCCAGACTGGAGTGCAGTGGCATGACCATAGCTCACTGCAGCCTCAAACTCCTGGGCTCAAGCAATCCTTCTGCCTCAGCCTCCCAAAGCTCTGAGAGGTGTGAGCCACCATGTCTAGCCCTGAAATGTTTTTAAATATCATTTTTTTCTTGTTAATTTCTGATTTTACTGCTTTTAAGTATACAAAGTGGCATAGTCTTGGTTTTTAATTCGTTCAGTTACATGTGATTATAGTTACATGAAAGAGTTCCGGCTGGGCGCGGTGGCTCAAGCCTGTAATCCCAGCACTTTGGGAGGCCGAGATGGGCGGATCACGAGGTCAGGAGATCGAGACCATCCTGGCTAACACAGTGAAACCCCGTCTCTACTAAAAATACAAAAAAAAAAAAAAAAAACTAGCTGGGCGAGGTGGCGGGCGCCTGTAGTCCCAGCTACTCCGGAGGCTGAGGCAGGAGAATGGCGTAAACCCAGGGGGCGGAGCTTGCAGTGAGCTGAGATCCGGCCACTGCACTCCAGCCCGGGCGACAGAGCGAGACTCCGTCTCAAAAAAAAAAAAAAAGAGTTCCATCCCTCAGGCGTACAGAGGTGAGCATCTGAGTGTACTCTCCCTTGCTTCCCATGTCCCAGGCTTTTCCTCCCTCCACAGGGAAGATAGTGGCTGCTAAGTTTTTCTGTCCTTTCAATTCTTTTTAGTTGTTATTTCCCCCAGTTATATTCACACTTGTGACTGTATTCTTTTTGTAATTGAGATAATTTAGTGGTGACTTAATTTATGATCAGTTCACAGGTATTTGGAGTTGTGTATTTTCACATGTGTACATTAAAGTTTGACATTTTGTGTGAAACAGTTTTTATTACAACTGGATATTGATTTTATTTTCCTGTTTGGAGGGACTATTTGGCCATAGGTCATTTATTTTGTTTTTAATCACAAAAGCAGTACATGTTCATGGCAGAGGCCGGAACGTGTTTCGAGGACCTAAAGCAAGGCTGTGGCCATGGCTCTCTGCTATTCCGATCTCTGGGTGGGCACAGTTATGCGTTTGCACTGGTTCCCATCGGGGTGTGTGTCTATGAACAGATCATGGAGCATATATGATTTTGTATTCTGGTATTTTCTATAGGTGTTATACTGTTCATCTTTAACATTACTTCTTAATTTATTTCTAATAAGACGATTCTTGCCAGGCACAGTGGCACATGCCTATATTGCCAGTTGTTTGGTAGGCTGAGGTAGGAGGATCACTTGAGCATAGGAGTTTTGGGCTGTAGTATGCCATGCCGATTTGGTGTTGCATTAAACTCAACACCGATACAGTGACCTCTTGGGAGCCAGGAACCACCATAGTATTGCCTAAGGAGGGGTGAACCAGCCCACCTTGGAAAGGGAGCAGATCAGAACTCCTGTGTTGATCAGTGTGGGATTGTGCCTTTGAATAGCCACTGCACTGTCTAGCCTGGGCAATATAGCAAGATCTTGTCTCTAAAAATAAATTTTAGGCCAGGCGCAGTGGCTCTTGCCTGTAATCCCAGCCCTATGGGGGGCCGAGGTAGGAGGATCACGAGGTCAGGAGATTGAGACCATCCTGGCTAACATGGTGAAATCCTGTCTCTACTAAAAATACAAAAAAAATTAGCTGGGCGTAGTGGGGGGCGCCTGTAGTCCCAGCTACTCAGGAAGCTGAAGCAGGAGAATGGCGTGAACCTGGGAGGTGGAGCTTGCAGTGAGCTGAGATCGTGCCACTGCTCTCCAGCCTGGATGACAGAGTGAGACTCTGTCTCAAAATAATAATAATAAAAATTTTAAAAAGATTATTTCTCTCTTTTTGTCTTTTTTTTTTGTTTGGAGACAGAATCTTACTCTGCCACCCAGGCTGGAGTGCAGTAACACGATCTTGGCTCACTGCAACCTCTGCCTTCTAGTCTCAGCCGATCCTCCCATCTCAGCCTCCTGAGTAGCTGGGACTACAGGTGTGCACTACCATGTGCAGCTAATTTTGTATTTTTTTTTTTTTTTTTTGTAGAGACTGGATTTCACCATGTTTCCCGGACTGGTTTTGAACTCTTGAGTTCAAGTGATCTCCCTGCCTTGGTCTCCCAAAGTGCTGGGATTAGAGGCATGAGTCACTGCACACAGCTAAAAGATGATTCTTAATTAGCTGCAGTGTTTCATTCTATAGATGTATTTATACTTTACCCATTGTGCACTTATTTTCTAGTGTTTTCACTGCTCTGATAACATATGTACCTTTGAGACATCAGATTTCAATGTATTTTTCTTAGGTGGCTGAATTATATGAAGAATTGAAGACTAGAATCTCACAGTTCAACATGCGTGTTGATTCTCGGCGACCTGTCATGGACCAAGAGTATATATATAAGCAGCGATTCATCCTACAGGTGTGCTGGAGTTTCCTGGATAGTTTTATCCTGATTCTTTGTGCTTACAGGGTCTTGTGGTTAAGAAACCGCTTATTCCTGCTTTCTGATACAAACCAAATCTCAAAGGAAATTTTAGGTCCATAATGTTCATACTGAGTTTGGGAACCAGGAAACATTCTTGCCTTTCATAGTTTGCATTATTTGTTGAGTTGATGATTCGTGTAGAGAGTATTTATTGTTTATTTTATTTATTAATATTTAATGGATTCAGACCCATTTCTAATTTCCAGGGAATTGTTTCTGTAGAGTACCTGTGTTATCACTGCTTCAGGAGAGATCCTTTTGTTTTAACTTTTAAGAAAGTGAAATGCTCCTTCTAATTTTCAGTGTATGTAGCTATTCCCCTACACTGAAAATATTATTTTAACTTTGGAGGCCATGGATTCAGATTACTAGTGGTTAGATGGAATGTAGCAAGCGGGAAGTGTGTCCTGGCCGGTGGAGACTGCCTCTGCTGTAGGGTTTCCTAGAAGGGTTGGCTGATGCATACAGAATCAGGTTTGAGGTAGATGCCTGTAAACTGGGTGTGCTGAAAATGTGCGAGTGTTTTCCTGCATGTAAAATTGCTCTAAGGCTGGGGGAGTCTTTGGTGGGTGTGTTTCAAACTGGGTATATTTTTATTGAAGAAGGGACTCTTTGCAGAGTGCATTTTAGAGGTGAATAGTGGATGCCAGCCTGCTGCCCTAAATCTAAGTGTTCCAACTGGAGTTCTTTCTGAACATCTGAGAATACCTCACACATGTGCGTGGGGAGAAGCACCTCCCCACCTGAGAGGACCTCCCCACGTGTGTGGGGAGAAGTGGAGAAAGTTGCCCAACCCTGGGGCTTTGTGTATAGGAGGGTTTGTGTCCTTGTTCAACTTGCCACTGTTTCCCAAGCCTCATTCTGAGAAGTATTTAAGCTCTTTTGAAGAAAGATGTTTCTGTTAGGTGAAAAAAGTGTTTCTTTTTTAGTGTATCTGTTAGATGAAAGTACCAGAATTGTGACTTTCTGCTTGGTTGGTGAAAGGTCTAGTTTTCTATACAAACGATAACCGTCTTTTACATTTGTAGATGTCATATCATGCTGGGTTGAGATTAGTATATTGGTGAGAATAACTGATAAAACAATGCTGTTACTTCATGAAAATAAACTTCTTTTCCAGGTTGTATTGGCAGGTGCTTTCTATCCAAATTACTTTACTTTTGGACAGCCCGATGAGGAGATGGCAGTGAGGGAGCTGGCTGGCAAGGACCCCAAGACAACTGTAGTGGTAGGTGCTGGGGGCAGGCGTCCCTCCCTGGGGTGTGGTCAGGCAGAACGTTTTTGTTCTCTAATTGTTTCTATTTTTGTGAGTTGTAAGTGAATTTTCCCCTGGAGTGAATATTAGGCTTGTTTGGCCTTTTCAGGTACATCTACTTGTCCCTCAGTCTCTTCCTCCCTTTACAGACCTGGCCTTATAAGGGAGCCTTGAGAGTTTATACGTTCAAGGTCATTGCTGATTTGATCATGTGCTGTTTTGAAGGATTTAAGGCACTTATAAGTTTAAGAACATTTTCTTAATTCGCAACTTCATTTCATACAGAATAAAATGTTATTGGTTGGCAGCTGAGTGCTGTGGCTTAAGTCAGTGATCCCCCAACCTGGATGCCAAACAGAACCACCTAGAGAGTGCTTATTTTTTTTATATTTGTTGAAATTCAGATCTGAGGGCCCTGCAAGATCTGAGCTAGAAAGTATGCCCTAGAAATCAGCATTCAAGTGGTGTGTACTTTGGGCATTTATAATGATCATCCATAGACCCTGACCATTGAATCAACGTTTGCAACCCAGTTGTTTAAAGCCCAGCAGCAGGGAGAATCACACTGGAAGAAAGCATCTGAGACTGGACTGTTTCGGATTACTTGGTTCCAGTATGTGCCTCTATCTGATAAGGCGGGGTGAGAAGCACTTGAAGTTCCTTCGTGTCATATCATAAGCGCTCGGTCATTGCCAGCTTTTATCCTGGTTATTGTTATACCACAGCTGTTAATCCTGAAGACATAAATAGCTCATAAGGAAAGGGCGCAGATGACTTGAGATTACAATTGGAGGTCTTTGATGAGCACCAAAAGGAGCTGGTGCTCATGCTGGAGATGAGAGAGCCAGCTGAGATACACTTGATACCTGTGGAAGGGACTGTAAAAGGAAGTCGTTAGTTTTTTATAGCTACTGAGAATCATTTGATCGGCACCTGTGTTCTTGCTGGCCGTCAGGTTTGACTAAGCCCTTTGCTTGCCTTCCTCTCTCACCCCTTTGCCCCTTTGTGATTTTCTTCCCTCAGCTGTGTGAAGCGGGAAGGGTTCTATAGGACTCTCCCTCAACGTTCAGCAGCTCTGTCTGCATCCCTCGAGCACTGGGAACCTAGTCTGGGGGCCCAAAATCACCTAGTGTGTATATCTTAAAAGCTACGTAATAGCTAGCTTTACTTAGCACTTGAGAGACTGTGTGTTAGGTACTTTTTATTCTTCTCTGAGCCTCACTCCACCCTTTGAGTTGGGGATTTCTCATGCCATTCTCATTTCATGATGTGGCAGTTGGGTCTCAGGGCAACTCCATAACCTGCCTAAGGAGACATGCGGATTCAGGGAGTGAGGAGACAGGATCTAACTGGATGCCTTCACTTACGTGCCTTCTGTCACGGAACCCTGTGCAGAGCTGGGCTGGCACAGGAGTTGCCCTGGTCCAGAGGAAAGTACGGAGTGCTTTGCAGAAACCCAGTGTGGTGCCTTGAGAGTTTATACATTAAAGGTCAATGCCAGTTTGATCATTTGCTATTTGGTCCTTCCACTGTGGTGATGAGGAAATATGCACTTCTCTCATTAGTTAGACATTTTCCTTTAAAGTTTACATTCCCGTGATTCCTTATGTAGAAATATGTTTTAAAAAGAAGTGTTTAGTAAGCTTGATTATTTTAAGGGAAAACAGAAGTCAACAAATCTTAATTTTGCTTTATTAGACTTACACCATTTTAACAGGGGTAGAATTAGCCTTTGTTTAACATATTTATTATAGAACTTAGAATTTGAAAGTCATTAAATGCACTGATATGTAGAGTTCATATATTATGGTTAAAGATAGCAAACTGTGTTTTTAGAAATTAAAACAGTTTACACCAGTTTCGGGCTTGTGAATGTTGAAACTATTTTGTTAGCTCTAGTAATTTGCTCTGATTTTGTATTATATTTTACAGTTGAAGCACATTCCTCCCTATGGATTTCTTTACTATAAACAACTACAGTCTTTCTTTAGACAGTGTGGTCAAGTCAAATCCATTGTATTTGATGGTGCAAAGTAAGTATATTTTTGTAATCAACTGCAGTTATGAAAGAGGCATAAAGATTCAAATGTTTCCAGATGCTGATTCTTAAAACTGAGTGCCCATGGAAATGGGTCCTCCTATGGGCTGCTGCAATCGGCTTTCAGAATGTAGCTTTAGTTTATCTTATGGTCAGAAGCAATTTATCTTCTCTTTCTGCTAAGTGACCTCCTAAAGGAACTAAGCTGCTGGTTAGCAGTCAAGCGTGGTCACTCCAAGAAGGCTCAGTAACTCAGTGTGATGCTAAGGCGGATTCTCCTAAAGTGATCTTCTCTTTCACGCACTTGTCCTCAGATTTTCTCAGTGACTCATTAGTAAGAGTTATTTTGTGGGCCATGAAGATGCTCCAGAATAGAGTGTATCTGCTTATAGTTGTCTAAAGCAGATATGTTTTGAATATTTTTGGAAGGCAAACATTGTAAAAACTCAATTTGGCTCTACTTACTGCATGTAAGGAGCAAATGGTGTGTTTTGGAGTATCACTCAGTTTTTATTTCTAACAGGAAATGTTTATGTACCAAAAAGCCTAAAGTATGATTTTTAATTTTTAAAGTTAGAAATTTTTTCCAGTGTTTTATGAATGTTGATAAATTTTTATTTAACTTGACAAAGCTTTGTAAATAAGAACAAACACTTTTTTTTAAATGTCCAATTCACTCAAGTTGAACATTAAGTCCATTTTCAATTTGGGGTAATTCCCTCCAGCATTTTAAGTTCCATTTCTATGATTAACATATTGATTTTCTTTGTAGGACTGTAAATGCCTCATGAGGCAAATGTCCAACTCCCTAATAAGCAAAACCTTCCTAAGTGCTTTTAACAACTTAGAGAATTAATGAATTAAACTTGTAGTGTCTGAACTTTTCTTAAATATTCTGATGTAAATTATAGTAAGGTAGTAAGCCACATATATAAAGTAGCTTACTTAAAGCTGGAATCACACAGCGAAACTAATTCCTGAATATTGTACGTCCGCTTACCTGGGTGAGGTTCCAGTTCTGAGTGAATGTTCCTTTGACTGATTGAAGGTCAGAAGTCTTGGCTCCCATAAGATTGCAGCATTTTTGTTCACTCATCTTTATGACCGGATTGGGTTCTGTGTTTGTTTCCTGTTCTTCTTGCCTGGGACTTTTTGTTTAGTTTTGTTTTCTTATTTTTATTTATTTATTTTTGAGACGGAGTCTCGCTCTGTCATCAGGCTGGAGTGCAGTGGCACAATCTTGGCTAACTGCGACCTCTGCCTCCCATTGCCTGGGACCTTTTTTATAGGTGTTTATAGCTTTTACATTCCTCACATTTCCAGCTCTCTAGTCGTAATACAAATGTCATACCAATTTTTTGGGGGGAAGTAACAGTATTCTTTCTGTAGGATTCAAGTATTTAAAGGCAAAGGAAGATACAGTGATTAAAAGAATAAGAACTGTATTTCTTTTGACATAGAGCAGGGGTGACTTTGTATAGACTCTGAGGTGCCAAGGGTGCATGGGCAGATGGGCACGGGTGGTACCTGGGCATATCATGTTCTCCCATAAGAAGCTTTCAACTTTGTGGTAGGAGTGGAGAGTCAAATTAGTTTCACAGACATTTGCCTGCTGTGAGAAGTCATGGGAGAGGTCCAGAAGGTTAGAAGAAGGCATTCTATCTGAGGCCCAATATCAGAGCAGTAACATTAATTTGAGACTTCCTCGGGTGGACGTTGGAGGGTTGTGAGGCCTCGGGCTGGTGCAGTGTCCACTGCAGAGGTGGTGCCGCAGGGTCAGGGTGGTTTTCCAGCAGGAGGCAGGCATGAGCTGATCTTGATGGTGGAAAGCCGAGACTGTGCACACATAGCTGGCAGCCATTTGGGCGGAGCTGCTCTGTGTCAGATGGAGTCTGTTGTGAGGAGGTCAGATGCTAACTCTGGGACAGTCTTTTGGCAGATTGATGAGTGTGAACGTGACTAGGTGGGCACTTGGAGACCTCTGAGTGTTCTGTCCAGAACCATGATTTATGGAACTTAGGGATAAGCGGAAAGTCAAGACAAGAGAAGAAGAGGCTGGCCTGGAGTCTTCGCAGTAGTCCAGAGCGGAGGTACTGAGATGTGGAGCCAGTATGGTGGTGTTTGACGTGAAAAGGAGCCAACAGATGGGAAGGAGGATGTCTTAGATTTGGCTGGTCATTGCATGTGGAGGGCAAAGAAGAGAGAGGAGCCCAAGAGCATCCGGCTTTCCAGCCTGGAAACTGGGGAGGATGGAGCTTTGAGGAGTAGATGCTGAGGTCTGGAGTTCAAAATTACTTCTACAGAGTCTTGGGAGAGACTCTGAAGAAGGGAGATAAAGCAGAAGTGCATGAATCAGGTGGTGGGTGGAAGGAAAATGCATGCATTTATGAGTGAAGAGGATGGGGCATGAAGGAGGGCAGAGGAGGGCGCAGTGAATCAGGGTCCGTTCATGTACCTACCACACACCTCCCTTGCTGGGCGTCTTTCCAAACTGCTCAAGGTGTGCATTTCCAGGACAGAGCTCACTACAGCATGATTTTTATAGCAGAGGAAGGGGCCCAGGTCTGTTTGTGTGGCTCTGTGATGATGTGGGAACCCAGGGGCATTAGAATGTGCATGCATAGCAAGGTAAACTTGATGCTGTCTTCTTTCTGCCTGGTACGTCCAGCAGGCACCTTTTGCTGTATGCCTGCTGCTCATGCCCCAGAGAGGGGGCTGGAATGGGACACTGAAATATGGGCTGGGGTAAGGGAGGGCATTTATCAACATTACTTGGTGTTTTATTCTGTTCTCGCAGTGCTATAAAGAAATACCTGAAACTGGGTAATTTATAAAGAAAAGAGTTTTAATTGGCTCATGGTTCTGCAGGCTGTGTAGGCTGCTGCTTCTGGGGAGGCCTCAGGAAACTTACAATCATGGTGAAATGTGAAGGGGAAGCTGGCACATCTTCTGTGGCTGGAGCAAAAGGAAGAGAGCAAAGGGGAAGGTGGTGCACACTTTTAAACAACCAGATCTCGTGAGAACTCACTAGCACAAGAACAGCAAGGGGGAAGTTGCGCCCATGATCCGGTCACCTCCAACCAGGCCCCTCCTCCAATATTGGGGATTACAATTCTACATGAGATTTGGGCAGGGACACAGATCTAAACCATGTCACTTGGCAATAAATTTAATGGTTTCGACCCAGGCGCTGTGACTCACGCCTGTAATCCCAGCACTTTGGGAGGCCGAGATGGGCAGATCATGAGGTCAGGAGATAGAAACCATCCTGGTCAACATGGTGAAATCCCATCTCTACTAAAAATACAAAAATTAGCTGGGCGTGGTGGCATACACCTGTAGTCCCAGCTACTCGGGAGGCTGAAGCAGGGGAATCTCTTGAATCTGGGAGGTGGAGGTTGCAGTGAGCTGAGATGACACCCCTGCACTGGCGACAGAGCACGACTCCATCTCAAAAAAAAAAAAATTAAAGAAAAAATGATTTCATGGTTTTTTTGAAGGGGAATTACAAAGATCACTGAGCTATACATTTGTGTGGTTTTCTGTGTCTGTTTTATTTTATGATAGTAAAGAAGACATTCTGTTGTAATCATGAAAATTATTTTGCAATTATGAAAGTAATTATGAAGTAAGATTTTTTTGCCCCAAATTGCATGTGACTTTAGTCTTTATTCTGCATTATATTATACAAGGATGATACTTGGTTTTGGTTTAATGACATGTCATTATAACTTTTATTTCTCTTAAATTAACAATTTTCCATTGGAGAAATTAATACATGTTATTGATTAATTATAGATTGAAGAGTTACTGGCATTTTGAGGAGAGATGTGACAGAATTTCTGTTTAATCTTGAGAGAAATGAATATGCAGTTTTTAATCAGATGCCTGATAAATTTATTTTTAAATTTACATTTGTGGAACAGAGCCTTTGTGGAATTCTCACGAAATCCAACAGACAGATTTAAAACCCTTCCTGCCGTGTATATGGCAATTAAGATGTCTCAACTAAAAGTTTCACTTGAACTCAACGTTCATTCTGCAGAGGAAATTGAAGGGAAGGTGCAAGGCATGAATGTCTCAAAGCTCAGGAACACAAGGTATTTTCAGGAGGGAGGTGGCGGACATGCTCTACCTGCTTTCACATATTCAGATACTGTTTTTAAATGACTATTGATCTGACCTTGCTTCAGCTTATGTTAAAAGCACTGGCTTGGCTAGGTGCTGTGGCTCACCTCTAATCCCAGCACTTTGGGAGGCCGAGGCAGGTGGATCACTTGAGGCCAGGAGTTTGGGACCAGCCTTGACAACATGGTGAAACCCTGTCTGTACTGAAAATACAAAAATTAGCCGGGCTTGGTGGCACACGCCTGTAATCTCACCTACTCAGGAGGCTGAGGCAGGAGACTTGCTCGAACCCGGGAGGTGGAGGTTACAGTCAGCCGAGATCACACCGCTGCACTCCAGCCTGGGTGACAGAACAATATACTGTCTTAAAATAAATAAATAAATAAGTAAATAAATAAATAAACAAACAAACAAGCACTGGCTTTGTGGTTGAGTAGACCTGCCGTTGAATCCTGGTTGTGTCATCTCCTCACTCTGTGCACTTGGGCACATTACCTAACCTCTCTGAACCTGAGGTTTTTTTCTGTTTAATAGAAATGATACCGGCCGGGCGAGATGGCTCATGCCTGTAATCCTTGCACTTTGGGAGGCCGAGGCGGGAGGATCCCTTGAGGTCAGGAGTTCAAAACCAGCCTGGCCAACATGGTGAAACCCCATCTCTACTAAAAATACAAAAAAATTAGCCAGGCATGGTGGCAGACACCTGTAATCCCAGCTACACGGGAGGCTGAGGCAGAAGAATCACTTAAACCCGGGAGGCAGAGGTTACAGTGAGCTGAGATCACGCCACTGCACTCCTCCCTGGGCAACAGAGCGAGACTCAGTCTCAAACAAAAAAAAGAAACGATACCTATGGTGCAAGGCTGTTGAGAGGATTGAGTGATACCATTTATGTAATTTTTAGTTAAATAGTAGGGATTAAATCTAACGTTCATTTCCTTTCTTCCTGGGTAGGAATATGCATTTTGTTTTGCAAATTCTCTTTTTAAGTATTGTGGAATATTCTTTGTCTTCAACATAGCAATCAGTGGGACATAATGGAGATGCAGCTGGGAGCACCTAGTTGCTTACCAGAATAAGCCGCCCTTCCTTGCCAAATAGCATTTTTCACTCCCACCCAGAGAGCAGCTCAGGGATAGGGCTGTCTGTAGGGCTGGTCAGCTCAGGGCAGGGGCACTTGCTGCATGCAGCTGGCATCACCCTGGTGGATCTTCTCTTGGACCAAACTGAGTCACCCATGGTATTTGTGACAGACTGCTTGCCTTTTGGCCATATCCCCATAGTCACATATGTGGGAAGTCTCATTTATTATTTCTTAATTGTAGAGTTTTCAGTTTTGGGAGGAGTTTAACAGGAATCTGAGGAGTTGGTGGAGGAAGGGAAATCTGTTCCGTCTGGTTTCACACAGTGTGTGACTTTTGGTTTCTGAGAGTTTGGGAATGTCGTGGGTTCATGTAGGGAAGACCTGTCCTGCTCTAGTGAGGTCAGACTCTGCTTACTTTTGTCATTGAACGCTGGGGAGTCACTCATTGCCTGAGTCACTCATTGAAAATGGGTCTGGAGATCAGGAAAAGAGTTGGATCAAGATCTTTCTTGTAATTCTTTCTCTTCGTTTTAGAATAAAGTATTAGGAAAGGAAATTTTTATTTTCTGTCAAATTTGTCTTTTGTCTTCAGAAGTTTAGTATTTACTATCTTATTGCCTTTAAGGGAAAATGATATTTTGGGGGTTTATTGGAAAATCATGTGTGTGTGTTTTCTAACACAGCATTGAGCCAAGCGTGGATTCTTATAGTTTTCTAAAGGTCAAGGTGCACATTTGAAAACACAAGTCAGGAAACACTGTAGGTCTGAGATTTAGAATTTATCTCAGACCTTAAAGTCTAAATTTAATAATTTATTTATTTTGATAATACCTTGAAAATAGATATTCTCTGATAGTCTTGGCCTTCACAATTATATACTACCCTCCAGGGTATACCCTGGAGGGTAGTATATAATTGTTGGAGTGTGTACCCCTTCCAGAGCCCTTCAAAAAGCCAGCAGAAATTCATGTTTGAGATGAAATCAAATTTGTCATCTCTGGCTTAGGTATTTTATTGAAGTGTTCTTTTCTTGTAGAAATATTAGAATAGTTCGAGTGATAATTTCACTTATGTAAATGTGTTTTCTTTCTAAAACTTGATTTTTATTTAATTAAAAATTCTTATTATGTAGGGTGAATGTGGACTTCCAGAAGCAGACGGTAGATCCTATGCAAGTCTCATTTAACACATCAGACAGGTCCCAGACAGTTACAGATCTCCTTCTAACTATTGATGTCACAGAGGTAAGGATGAAGTAATTGAGCTTTTCCTTCTTATTAATCTAAAATCATTATGTTGTATATAGGAAGTTCACCCCCCCCTCCCCACACACACAGAGAACTCATGCACCTTGATAATCTTGTTAATGTGGGTGAGCTTGAATTATCACTGTACTTGTTAAATTGAAATATGACTAAAATGGAAATTGAAACATACTTATTCTAGAATCAAAGTTAATTTTTAAAATATCAAGTAGATTTAAAATGCTGCAATAAATCAGATGTGACAAGATATATGTTAGAGGAAAAAAAAGTGTGTATATTTTTGAGATGAAGTCTTGCTGTGTTGCCCAGGCTGGAGTGCAGTGGCACGATTTCCGTTCACTGCAACCTCTGCCTTCTGGGTTCAAGCGATTCCCCTGCCTCAGCCTCCTGAGTAGCTGGGATTACAGGTGTGTGCCACCATGCCCGGGTAATTTTTGTGCTTTTAGTAGAGATGGGGTTTCACCACATTGGCCAGGCTGGTCTCGAACTCCTGTCCTCAAGTGATCTGCCTACCTCTGTTCCCAAAGTGCTGGGATTACAGATGTGAGCCACTGTGCCCGGCTGAAATGATTATATGACCTCAGAACCTTTATTTATGTAAGAATGAGTCTTGTACCGCCAAGAAAAGGATATATTCCACACATTTCCTTACCTTAGTTCACCAGGGGACCCCCTCTTTTTGTCTCATAAACACCTGTCAAAAACTTGTAGAATACTTATGTTCCGAGGATTATGCTGGTGAGATTTGCAGCACAGGGTGTCAGCCCTGTGATTCAAGCTCATTTTCCTCCTTACAAAAGTCCTTTCTAGATTTCGTCTCTGCTGCTCCTCTTCCTTTTTAGGTGGTTGAAGTGGGACACTTTTGGGGATATAGGATTGATGGAAAAAACTCAGAGATTCTGAAAAAGCTTACTGCTGAAATCAACCAGCTGACGCTGATGCCCTTGCCCACTCACCCACATCCAGACTTGGTCTGTCTGGCACCTTTTGCTGATTTTGGTAAACAACGCTACTTTAGAGCTCAAGTCCTTTATGTTTCTGGAAATTCTGCTGAGGTAGGTTTTTCTATAATAAGTCACTGGTAGGGAAATGAGACAGACATACAGCAGTTTATCAAATATCTTTTATAATTATAGGTGGAAATTAAATTTAAAATAATTGCAGTTAGCAAAGTAGTCTGTTTCCCTCAATGATATGTGGATTTAAGCTCAGGTCACTCTAATAATTCTGCAATTATAGGATTAGAGCAGACTGCTGCGTTGCTATTGCTCAGGTATGGCATTGTTTTTGACCCCGTGTTCAAGTGTATACTTGCTTTATTTTCTAGGTATTCTTTGTAGATTATGGCAATAGGTCTCATGTAGATCTACATCTTTTGATGGAGATTCCCTGTCAATTTCTTGAACTTCCTTTCCAGGTAAGATAGAGAAGACTCTAGGGAATGAACACTGAATGCTAGACAGGATTCCTGGGTCATGTGGTGCCCTGCCTCGGCTTACAGCTAGGGGAGCCAAGGCCCAGGACAGGGAAAGGACTTGTTTTGTCACAATAGCCAAATTTGGTTTCTGCTCTTCCAAAAATATATGAAAGATTTCAGAGTTAGCAAAAAAGTTGTTTTAATCCAGTAGTGTCTTCTAATACTGTTTCTAAGTTTTCTGGTTATGTTGAAATCAGACAGACTTTTTAGGTAGGCCGGAGACATAGTCACATATGCCCCTTACCATCAGTGTGAAGACAATCTAAAAATTATTCTAAATGTTTCTTATTGTTGTTAAAAAGCATAACCAAGTTTCTTTAGGAAATTCTGACTACCCCAACATCAGTTTTATTGGGACTTTTACGAGAATACCACTGAAGATACATGAACAAGATCTGTTTTCAGTGGTATTTGGGATGAGTGTTTTGCTTGTTTGTAAAGCTGTTTGAGCTGTGCCCTTCCGTCCTTGTAGGCTTTGGAATTTAAGATTTGCAAAATGAGACCATCGGCAAAGTCTCTTGTTTGTGGCGAGCACTGGAGTGACATGGCCAGCCAGTGGTTCGCCTCTCTGGTGAGCGGCTGCACCCTCCTTGTGAAGGTCTTCTCTGTGGTGCACAGCGTCCTGCACGTGGACGTGTACCAGTACTCGGGGGTCCAGAATGCCATCAACGTAAGAGATGTCCTCATCCAGCAGGGCTATGCTGAGCTCACGGAGGAGTCCTACGAGTCCAAGGTGTGTGCTTTCACCCTTGCTGGAGCACGCATTTGTGTGAGAGAGAACGGGGCGGGCTTTCCTTCTCTGTGGACCCTGAGATAGGAGGAGGCAGACACCTTTTCACCATTTGGTGTGCTGTACTTGTGTTAAGACTGGCGGCGCCAATTTAAATGTCTTCTAGATTTCTCTGAGACTAAATGATGGTGACTGGGTATTGTTTTTGTTGGTGGGTATTGTATTTGTTGGTCTATTTACCTTTTTTATTTTTAAAATTTATGTATTTATTTATTTAATATATTTTTTAGTAGAGACAGGGTCTCCCTGTGTTGCCCAGGTTGGTCTCAAACTCCTGGGCTTAAGGGATCCTCCTGCCTCAGCCTCCCAGAGTACTAGGATTACAGGTGTGAGCCACTGCACCCTGCCTCCTATTCAGCTTTTTATCTTCTTAGGATAGATTTGAAAATGTTCTATATGTGGGGAGTTTTAAAAATGGATTCCAAGACTTACCTCCCTAATGGAAGGAGTTAATAAAATATTTCAGGTATTTCAAGCATTTCAAAACTTCTTTCAACTATTTTTTCTTTTTTCTTTTTTTTTTTTTTTGAGACGGAGTCTCAACTATTTTTTCAAAATCAGTGTTAGTTATTTTTCATGATCTGAAGGTTTGAGACGCCACTTTTTCCCCCTTTTTTAGTTGCCACATAATCATTGTACATATTTATGGGATATAGAGTCATATTTTGTATGTATATATAATGTGTAATGATCAAGTGAGGGTAATTAGCAAATCTGTCACCTCAGACATTTATTATTTCTTTGTGTTGTAAACATTCAAGAACTTTCTTCTAGCTTTTTGAAAATATACCTTATAGCTAACCATATTTACCCCATAGTGCTGCAGAACACAAGAACCTGTTCCTCCAATCTAGCTGTAATTTTGTGTTTGTTAACCAACTTCTCTCTATTCTCCCCTTCCCCTGTCTTACCCAGCCTCTAATATCCGCAGTCCTCTCTACTTCCATTAGTTAAATTTTTTTTTTTTTTTTTTAGCTTTTACACATAAGTGACGACATGTCATATTTATCTTTCTGTTCTGGCTTATTTTACTTAACATACCATCCTCCAGGCTCATCCATGTTGCCAAGAATGACAGGATTTTTTCTTTTTGTAGCTGAATGGTATTTTATTTTGTATATACCACATTTTCAGTATCCATTGATCTGTTGACGGACACCTAGGTTGGTTCTGTATCTTGACTATTGTGACCAGTGCTGCAGTAATCATGGGGTACAGGTATCTTTGATGTACTGATTTCCTTTCCTTTGGATAAATGCCCAGTAGTGGGATTGCCAGATTGTATGTTCGTACTGTCTTTCATTGTTCTGAGTAACCTTCACACTGTTTTCAATGAAGACTGCATTAATTTACCTTCCCACCCACAGTGTGCGAGAATTCCCTTTTCTCCTTACCAGCATTTGCTTTTTGTCTTTTCAATAGTAGCCGTTCTAACTGGGTTGAGATGCTATCTCTCATGATGGTTTTGATTTGAATTTCCCTGATAATCAGTGATGTTGATCATCTTTCATATATTTGTCGGTTATTTGTACGTCTTCTTTTGAGAAATGTCTATTCAGATCCTTTGCCCACTTTTTAATTGGATTGTTTGCTTTTTTGCTGTTTGAGTTCCTTGTGTATTCTGGATGTTATTCCTTTGTCAGATGAGTAGTTTGCAAGTATTTTCTCCCATTCTACAGGTTGTCTCTTAATTTTGTTGATTGTTTCCTTCCCTGTGCAGAAGGTTTTTAGTGTACTGTATTTCCATTTGTCTATTTTTGTTGCCTTTGCTTTTGAAGTCTTGGCCCTAAAATCTTTGCCTAGATCAGTGTGCTAAAGTATTTCTCCTTGTTTTCTTCTAGTGGTTTTTATGGTTTTAGGTCTTACATTTAAGTCTTTAACCCATTTTGAGTTGATTTTTGTATATGGCAAGAGATAGGGGCTTAGTTTTATTCTTCTGCATTTAGATGTCCAGTTTTTCCAGCACCATTTATTGAAGAGTATCCTTTCCCCAGTGAATGTCCTTGGAGCCTTTGTTGAAAATCAGTTGTCTGTAAACGCATGGCTTTATTTCTGGGTTCTTTTATTTATTATTTTTTTTGAGACAGAGTCTTGCTGTGTCGCCCAGGCTGGAGTGCAGTGGCCGGATCTCAGCTCACTGCAAGCTCCGCCTCCCGGGTTTACACCATTCTCCTGCCTCAGCCTCCTGAGTAGCTGGGACTACAGGCGCCCACCACCACGCCCGGCTAGTTTTTTGTATTTTTTTTTTTAGTAGAGACAGGGTTTCACAGTGTTAGCCAGGATGGTCTCGATCTCCTGACCTCAGGTGATCCGCCCGTCTCGGCCTCCCAAAGTGCTGGGATTACAGTTGAGCCACCGCGCCCGGCCTCTGGGTTCTCTATTCTGTTCTATTGGTCATCTGTGTGTCTGTTTTTATGCCAGTATAATGCTGTTTTGGTTACTGTAGCTTTGTAGTGTATTTCCAAGTCAGGTACTGCGATGTCTCTTGCTTTGTTCTTTTTGCTCAGGATTGCTTTGGCTTTTGGGGTCTCTTGTGGTTCTATATGAACTTTAGGATTGTTTTTTTCTATTTCTGTGAAGAATGTCATTGGTATATTGATTGGAATTGCATTGAATCTGTAGCTTGCTTTGGATAGTATAGTCATTTTAACAATATAAATTCTTCCAATTCATAAACATGGGATGTCTTATCATTTTCTTGTGTCCTCTTCAATTGCTTTAATTGATACTTTGTAGTTTTCATTATAGAGATCATTCACCTCCTTGGTTAAATATATTCCTAGGTATTTTATTTTATTTTTGTAGGTATTGTAAATGGGATTGCTTTCTTGATGTCTTTTTTAGCTGGTTATTGGTGTTTAGAAATGCTACTGATTTTTGTGTACTGATTTCTGTATCCTGCAGCTTTTCTGAATTCGTTTATCAGCTCTAAAGGTTTTTTGGTGGAGTCTTTAGGTTTTTCTATATATAAGATCATGTTATCTGCAAAGAGGGACATTTTGACATGCTCTTTTCCAATTTGGATGCCCTTTCTTTCTTCCTCTTGCCTAATTTCTCTTGCTAGGACTTCCAGTACTGTGTTGAATGTAAATGATAAAAGTGGGCATCATTGTGTTGTTCTTGTTCTCCGAGGTAAAGATGGCAGCTTTCCCCTCTTCAGTATGATGTTTGCCGTGGGTTTGTCATGTATGGCCTTTCTTGCGTTGAGATATGTTCCTTCTATACCTAATTTGCTGAGAATTTTTTATCTTGAAGTAATGTTGAATTTTATCAAGTGCTTTTTCTGCATCTGTTGAGATGATCAGAGAGGCCACTTTTGAAGCTGATGTTGAAGGTCTTTTATTTTACTTCTGTTAATTCTGCTGGGGATGAAGAATACTGGGTATCAGGAAAGGACAGGCTAGCAAAATGTTAGCCAGAGTGCTGACTGAATTCTGTATTTAATTTATATAAAAACACTTCAGGAAATTATGTTAGTATTTCCAGTATAAAACCAAAATTTTATGTATAAAAAGTCCTGTAAAAATGTTTCTTGGGAACGATAGTAAGAGAAGAAAAAAGAAAATTAAAAAAACTGTAGGCCGGGTGCAGTGGCTCAGGCCTGTAATCCCAGCATTTTGGGAGGCCCAGGCAGGCAGATCACCTGAGGTCAGGAGTTTGAGACCAGCCTGACCAACATGGTGAAATCCCGTCTCTACTAAAAATACAAAAATTAGCCGAGTATGGTGGTGGGCACCTGTAATCGTAGCCACTCAGGAGGCTGAGGCAGGAGAATTGCTTGAACCCGGGAGGTGGAGGTTGTAGTGAGCTGAGATCACGCCATTGCATTCCAGCCTGGGCCACAAGAGTGAGACTACGTCTCAAAAAAAAAAAAAAAAAAAACCAAAAAACTGTAAAAAATGTTTATTTCTCTTAAATTCTCTAATGGCTAAAATGTCGCAAAGGCTGTCTGATTTTTTTTGTTTGGAGAAATAAAGTTGTAAATCCTGTCTTATTTCTTTTGTTTAAATCTTAAAATGAACTTCATAAAATTATTTCCCTGTACTTTAATTAATGACATAGAAATCAGAGTAAGACTGTGCCCATGAAATATTTTGATTAGTTTGGAAGAAAGTGCTTGTAATGTATTCTTTTAACAAAACAAACTTTCCTTGTTTGTTCAGCAAAGCCATGAAGTTCTCAAGGGCCTCTTTTCCAAGTCAGTAGAAAACATGACAGACGGCTGTGCGCCCTTTCCCATGAAAGACGACGAGAAGTATCTCATCCGGATTTTGTTAGAGAGCTTTTCTTCCAATAAACTGGGTACTCCAAACTGTAAGGTGATTGTAGGCGTTTTAAAATGTAATTTAAAAGCTTAGTATCATTCTACATTTATATGCTAGGGGTTGTAGTCAGTAGTCATGGTGGTTTTTTCTTTTCTGGCTTTTAATGCTGTTACTTTTCTCACAATCCTCTTATAATAAGAAAAAACCCTGGGGTTTAGTGTTTAGTGGGGTATAGAGAGAAGCTTTGACTAGTTTTTTTTTTTTTTTTTTAACCCTCCTGATGTGCTTTTTTGTCAGACTAAAGGAAGCACAGTGTGTGGGTTCAGAGAACTGGTGCCAGCCTTGGACTCCCTGGCTGGCTGTTAGAGCCAGTGCTGCCTGCCTGCTTGGAGAGGAGGACTGGCCAGGGTGTCTCCTTGTTCAGAGACTCCACTTGTATTTCCCCAGCCTCTGGCTGTGTGGTCTCAGGTCTACCTATGCAACTGAGTTGGTCTGCTGCAATTCAAGTAATAGTATTTTCACCAAATTATTTGTCAGTGATTCTTTTTTGTTGTTCAAAGGCTTTCTTAAACATATATATCAAGGAATGTTAGTGAAATCGTTGGAGAGAATGAGTTACATCCCAGAAAAATACCTTCTTTAAGGCACTTTTTCTTAACTGAATCGTAAAGACATTATGAATGAGATTTCTTTTTTTTTCTTTAAAGGATGAGCTGACTTTTGAGTTTTAAAAATTCATGTTAAGTGTTATCTTGCTTATTGGTAACACTTCCTATAATTTGTGCATGCAGGCAGTACTTCACGGGCCTTTTAACCCTTATGAACTAAAGTGCCATAGTTTGACCAGAATATCCAAATTCAGGTATGATTAACTTAAGTTTTCCATGAATTTTTTTTCTCTGCTTTTGTATTTATAGACCTCATCAGAAAATAATGTATCTTTATATCTAAACTGTTGGAATGTGTTATCATCTTTTTTTTTTGGAGACATTAGAGTCTCACGCTGTTGCTCAGGCTGGAGTGCAGTGGTGCAATCTTGGCTCACTACAACCTCTGCCTCCCGGATTCAAGCAATTCTCCTGCTTCGGCCTCCTGAGTAGCTGGGATTACAGGTGCACGCCACCATGCCTGGCTAATTTTTGTATTTTTAGTTACAAAACTAAAGGGTTTCACCATGTTGGTCAGGCTGGTCTCAAACTCCTGACTGTGTGATCCACCCGCCTCGGCCTCCCAAAGTGCTGGGATTACAGGCATGAGCCACCGCACCTGGCCGGAATGTGTTATCTTTTCTAACTTCTCATTTCTCTCCCAGTTCCTGATTTGAGGTATTCTCTCTCTCTCACATGAAAGCCATTCTATATAAGACATTTTTGAGTATCTTTTATCAGAGACTACATTTTTTTCTGTTCTTGTTACAATTGTTATTCAGCAAAGCTGTGAGAGCCAACTGTATGCCAGGAGCAGTGTGTGGTTTGGGGCAAACAGTAGTGAACAAGAAACAGTTGTTTGTCTTCATGAAAATTATGGATCCAGTTGGTGGGCGGGGGGTGTAGAAGAAGCTGGTAACTACAATATAGGGTGATAGGGCTTTTGATAAGGGCACAGAACATGAAAGCATCTAGGGAGCTCAACCACCCTTGAAAGACCATGGAGTTTTCCAGAGAAATGTGAGGCCTGGCGGATACAGAGGCGTCAGCCAAGGTGCAGGTGTTGGAGGAAGAGAGGGGAGGTGGGATGAGGGTGGCTCCACGGGCAAGTGCGTAGGCCTGAGTTTGAGAGTTTGCACGTGTGAGTAACTCGAGTGAGTTTAGTAAGATTGGAGAATTGGTTGGGAGGAAGGGAGGTGCCAAGCTTGTGGTAGATGAGGGCAAGCCATGTAGACTTCATCCTGAAAGGGTTGGTGAACCTTACTATGTACCTTTTAAAATGATGCCTTGTCTTCTCAAAATGTCCTGTCTTGTCCTTTCAAAATGTCCTCCGGGGAGCACATTGGAAATGCAGATGCCCAGGTCCCCTCGGGCCTTCCAAATGAGCCTGCATTTCCACAAGGCCTCTGGGGACCTGCCTGCGCTTATAGTCTCAGGACCCCCTGTGTGAAGCCGGCATTAGATTTCAGAGTAGAAAGATCCTTAGGCAGGATTGTGCTTCTGAGGCTGGTCCCTGCTGTAACCCAGGGCGGGAATATGGGAGACTGAGTCCAAGGCAGGAGATACAGAAACAGCTTCACCAGCACTTTCAGAGTGGAAGCAGCAGGATGGAGCTGCATTAGAGTCAGTGATGAAGGGAAGAGGAAGAATTAAGGGTGTCTTTGCTGGAGCTGCGGCAGGCTTCTGCTGAGAGGGGACGGAGGAACTGTGGGGTGGACCTCTGCCAGGATGCAGGTGATGGCCCTTATGGGTTGGCAGTGCAGGGCAGAGGGTCTCGAGTGGAGGTGGAGGTTTGGGCATCCACAGTGTGTGTGTGGTTCCTAAGCCAAGGAGTGGACGGGATCATCCACGAGGGAGTGGAGAGAGAAGAGGGCCAAGGACCAGCTTGAGGACTGGTGTGTGAAGAGGTGGTCTAGTAAAAGGAGATGTACAGGAGAGTGGGGGGTTAAATATTTCTTCCCGTCTATCGTCGCAGTTGCCCATTTGTGTTTTTGAAATGGGTTGCTTGTGGGTTGGCATAGCACGTTGCCTGGTTGGCGGATCAGTCAGCCCATCTCCTGGTGCTCCTGCCTTTTAGGTGTGTGTGGATTGAGAAGGAGAGCATCAACTGTGTCATTATCAGTGACGCCCCTGAAGACCTTCACCAGAGAATGCTGGTTGCAGCTTCCCTGTCCATCAATGCGACTGGTAATTTAAAGCTTCTGTTTGTTCCTTGTCCTCTCTTTTTTTCTTTTCCTTGACTTCAGCTACTAGGAACAATTTATCCACTAATTGGTGAACAAGTGTACACTTGTGTGCTGTTCTTTTTTTTTTTTTTTGAGATGGAGTTTCGCTCTGTCACCCAGGCTGGAGTGCAGTGGCCGATCTTGGCTCACTGCAGGCTCCGCCTCCCGGGTTCATGCCATTCTCCTGCCTCAGCCTCCCAAGTAGCTGGGACTACAGGCGCCTGCCACCATGCCTGGCTAATGTTTTGTATTTTTGGTAGAGATGGGGTTTCACCGTATTAGCCAGGATGGTCTTTATCTCCTGACCTTGTGATCCATCCACCTCGGCCTCCCAAAGTGCTGGGATTACAGGCATGAGCCACCGCGCCTGGCTTATGTGCCACTCTTTTAGGCCATTTTCTGACTGCTTTGGCTGCTGCGAGTTTACGCAGTGGAGCGTTCTCACGTGTCCTTTTGTACAAGGATGTGGGAAGTATTAATAATTGACTCCTGGATCTTTCTTTCATTCCACCCTGCTTGACTGCAGAGTAGAATACATCCAAGCTCTTGGCCCTGGGAAAAATCCAATAGCCTGATGAGGGGAAAGAGATGCAAAGAGTAACCAAAATAGGAGCTATCCCCAAGTGGGGTAAAAGGTTAAGCATCAGAGCGGAGTGTCTCTCTGTAGGGTACTGTGGGAACAGAGAACAGGGAGTGTGCGTTATTACTGGGGTGGGACTGTGGGGACTGGACAGACTCAGCAGAGGAGGGGATGCCTGCAGATGAGTAGGAGTGGGCCGGGAGGGAACGCTGCCCTGAGCAGCATGAGTTAATGCCCGATGTTGGTTTGGCATGGCTTGAACAGGATCTACGATGCTGCTGAGAGAAACCTCTCTGATGCCTCATATCCCCGGCCTCCCAGCTCTCCTCAGCATGTTATTCGCACCGGTGATGGAGTTAAGGTACGGAATCCCTCTTGCTTGTAGGCTTTGTAGAATGAGCCCTGACCGGGAAAACATGGTGCCTCTCCTTGCTCCTTTCGGAAAGAAAGCCTTTACAGAAGCTAGCCGCGGCACGTCTCGCTGCTTGGGGCGAAGCCTGTGTTGTTATTGATTGATTTATGCTTGGGCTGATTTTGAAAGAAGCTCAGAAAACTTGTAAACGTACACACAGTGTCACGTAGGAGCTTGAGGCAAAAGTGGGGCAAAATAGATTAAAAATGGAGCTAGGAATCAGGCTCAAAATGAGATATCATGGTGTGGTGGACATCCCATTGTTAATGGGTGGTAAATGTGATTCCACGTTTTCTGGTGACCAGTTTTCAACAAGTACATGTCAGTCCCCCTTCCTTTGGTAACCATGACATCAGAAGGCAGATTGCCCAGCAGACTGTAGCTCTTGTTAGTGCCACGATTAAGCCAGGATTTCTCCCAGAGACTGACTTTGATAGAGAGGAGTGTGTGATGGTATGAGCAGAGCTCTTAAAGTCACCCTCACGGTGGGGGCTGCTGCTTTGTAAGGTTTTGTTTGCATATTAGGGATTGACAGAGCATTCTCTGTGGGGAAAGCACTAACCTAGGTTTTAGTGGAGCAGTGGGTGGGGGTGGCTAGAAAAGGAGTAATATTTGGGCTTTAGGAACTCACATTCTACTGGGCAGGATGGAAATGGCCATGACGAGACTGCAGTAGAGGCCTGGTAGCACTTCAAGAGTTGGGGCCATGGAAAGATACCCTTTTCTTCTTTTCTAGTCAGCTGGTGAGCATGGGAGGGTGGCCTGTAGACCTCGCGGGCTGAGTTCAGTCAAGGCAGGTGAAGGGGCGCCACCGTTTACTCAGTCCTTTTTGCCATTACACCTGTTCAGAATCTGACAGTGCAGTCTCAGAATGTGTAGTGATTTTTTTTAGTTGTACGAATATTTTTTTATTTAAAATATGTGCTACTTAGAAAAAGCCGAATGTGAAAAATGAACACATTTTTAAATTTATAGATTTAAACTTAAATATTTAGTATACTTATTTTAAATTTATATGTATATACGTATTTTCATTTAAGATTCTTGTTATACTGTATTCTTTTCCCACAAATATCAGGTTTTTCATATTATGATATCTTTGTAAATATCCATTTTGATAATTGCATCATATATCACTGAATGGGCATATGATGGCTTACCAAAATACCGCCCTGTTTTATTTATACATGCACTTGTTTCTGAGCAGCTCTTGTTCTGAAAGAATTGAATATGCCTTTAATTGTTGAAATGTGGCCTGATTTTGCAATGATGATGCAATAAATATCTCTAAGTTCAGATATCTTGGAGCCCTCGTTGGGGAGACAGATGTGTAGGAACCACACGTGGCAGTGGGATTATCTCATGAGCAATAGCACGCTGTGCACATGCAGGCCCGAGACTTGGCTAGTGCGGAAGCAGGTCCCTTCCTGTCATGGCACTTTGGACGCCCTGCTTGCCTTTTTAACTAGACAAAGCTCCTGCTTCACCTCTTTTCAACACCAGCTTTTGCAGATTTGAATAATATAGTGTTATTTTTAAAACTCCAGAGTGCAGGTGTTTAGGTTGTAGACATTCAAGAAATACTGACATACTTGGTATTTAAAACACCGTCTTTCTAGAAAAAGCACAAGCTTAATAGGAAAAGGTTATGTATATAACGATACACAGTGCTTTGCTGGTGGTTATATTCATTTTGTTGAATTAACTGAAGTGTGCCAGATTTGGGATGGTTTATGTGACAGTGTGCGTAAGGCTAGTTGTCTTTGAATCCACAGGCTTACCTAGGTGATTATCAGAAAGATAGCAGGGGGGCCTGGCTTGTTTTCCTCCAAATTCTGCCTGCCTCTGAGTAGTTGTATAAGCTTAGTGGTGGTGTTTTTTGTTTTTGTTTTTTGAGACAGGGTCTTACTCTGTCTCTCAGGTTGGAGTTTTTTTTTAATTTGTTGAGTGAGTAACAACTGTTTTTGAGAAACTTTGAAAGATGAGAGCTGTTTGATTTGAGATGAGCATTCCCCTTTCCGTTCACTTTAAGTATGCAGTCCTCTGCAGCGAGCAGGAGGGAAGTCTTCAGTACAGACCAGGCCCAGGGGTCCCGTCACTGTGTCTTAGGTGTGTTCCAGAGGGGAGCTGTCCTCCAAAGCCCACAGCTCCCGAGAGCCGCTGCTGGGCCATGCACCCGTGCCCACTTGCTTCCTTTTCTGAGCTTCCTCTCTAATGCGCACCCACATGGGACTCGTCTCCTGTTGGGGTGGTGTCTGGCTGCTGCACTAGAGGCTGTCCTGGCCCCACTTGTTAAACTCAAAGCCTGCAGTCTCTGGGTAAAGTCTGTTCTCCTTCCACATGTGTCACTGTCCTGTCACAACTGATTCAACTTTACGACTAAGTGATAATTTTTTGCCACCTCTAATACACCCTTTGTACAACAGTGGCAGGAAAAGAAGATAAACAGAAAATTTTATCTTGATTTTCAATTTAAAAAGGGAAAGGAGATATGTGTTACGCCCCATTCATAAGCAGAGACATCTAAGTGGAGGCCACTGTCCCCTTCCTTGCCAACTGGCTGTAGACTGACCCAGCTGCCATTTGTCTCCCCTCCTTTGTTCTTTTTGCCATGTGACCTTTGCTTGTAGCTGGCCCCTCAGTAACTCAGGGTGACTGAGCCTTGGTGCCAGATTTCCTCTTACCTTCATCATGGAGCTGATCCACCACACATTTGTCCCTGGAGTGCGTCACTCCTCTTGCTGCCCCTGTCCTCGAGGTGTTTTCCCTGAACAGTTGGAGTAGTTGATGGTGTCAGCCTGGATTCAGTGGCATCATCATTGTGTACCTCGTGGAGGCCGCCTCCCTGGGTGAGCAGAATGCTCCATGGTAGCAGAGCCTGGCACCTCCAGGATGGGAGCAGACATCTGAGAACACTCCTTTATTGGTGTAGTGACAAGATCACTGTACTTACCTGCTTCCCTTGGTTCCTGGAGCCAGGTTTTGCTACTCGGGAGACTGCCAAATGCTGGCCATGATTTAGAGGGTAAGTCACGTGTCGAGGGCAGTGCTGTAACCCTAGGAAGATGGTGCTTCTGAATAGGCATGAGAGGGTGGGGGGATCTTTAAACAACAGCAACAACAACAAGTTCTGTCAATTAAAACTTAAAAATTAATATATATACTTACTGTGTACCCACAAAAATTCAACAACAAATTAAATGAGGGTGGATTGAACGAAGACTGATTGTTTAACTGGGTTTTCCAGCTACTATGGCTAAAAACAAATTACCCCAAAACTTCAGTGGGCTACAGCAGCCTTCTTTGCCTCTGTGGGTGCGGAACTGTGTCAGTGTACACAGGGACGGCTTGTTGTGCTCCCAGTGTTGGGGCCTCCAGCTGAACGATTTGAAGGCTAGCGGGTGTCCAGGCTCACATCTGGTGGTTGCTGCTTGCCAGAGGCCTCAGCTGCTCTCGCTGAGGACTTCCACAAGTGGTCTGTCTGTAGGCTAGTTTGGGTGTCCTTAGCATGGTGGGTTGGTGCTGAGGGTCCTGAGAATGAGCCAGGTGGCAACTGTCACTTTTTGTTTTTTTTTTTTTTTTGAGTTGAAGTCTCACTCTGTCACCCAGCCTCACTGCAACCTCTGCCTCCAAGCGATCCTCCCACTTCTGCCTCCCAGGTAGCTGAGGTTACAGGTGTGCACCACCACGCCTGGCTAATTTTTGTATTTTTAGTAGAGACGGGATTTCGCCATGTTGGCCAGGCTGGTCTTGAACTCCTGGCCTCAAGTGATCTGCCTGCCTCGGCCTCCCAAAGTGCTGGGATTATGGGTGTGAGCCACTGCGCCCGGTGTATTAGTTAATTCTCACGCTGCTAATAAAGACATACCCGTGCCTGGGTAAATGATACAGGAAGAGGTTGAATTGACTCACAGTTCCGTTGAATTGACTCACAGTTCCGCACGACTGGGGAGGCCTCAGGGAACTCACAATCATGGTGGAAGGGGAAGCAAACACATTCTTCTTCGCATGGCGGCAGCAAGGAGAAGTGCTGAGCAAAAGGGGGAAAAGCCCCTTAGAAAACCCTCCGATTTCATGAGAATTCACTCATCATCACGAGAACAGCATGAGGGTGACCGCCCTCATGATTAACTGCCTTCCAGAGGGCCTCTCCCGTGACGGGTGTGGATTGTGGGAACTACAGTTCAGGATGAGATTTGGGTGGAGACACAAAGCTTCAGCAGATCACCTGGCCTGTGTCACCTTTTGTAGTCTAGCTGCAGAAGCCACACAGTGTGACTTTTCCCGTAGTCACAGTCACATCTAGACCACTGTGGCTTGTAGATCCCACGGTAATTCCCAGTGCAGTTGGAAACTACTGAGACGCCTTAGGCACGGGAGTAATATTGGATTTGTTTTGAAAAGCTACCCCAGTGTGCTCTATGGAAAAAAGATTGGAAGAGACAGGAGTAAGAGATGGGGAATTGGTCAGAAAAGTTGTTACCAAGTCCAGGTGAGAAGTGACAGTGGCTTGGACCAGGCTGTTGGCAGCAGCAATGGAGAGGCTAACGGACTTAGGGACTGGTAAAAGTGACAGGATGTGCCAGTGGTCAGAGGAGGGTGGTGATGAAACTGGGATATAAAACTTTGTAAGTGTGCACCATTGTTTTAGGAGGAGAAGGTGGAACAGACTTAGGCTTTTTCTAAGTGCTAGACTTGTTTCACAAGTCATAAATATGTGCATAGCCTTTCTCCAGAAATCTCCCTAATAAGAATTTAACCCATGGAAGGAATTTAAAGGTAAGGGGGAAAAAAACCCCATTAATGATAAAATATTCTTTTCATTATCTTATCTACCACATTAGAAACTTAATAAAGTATTAATAAAAATATGGAATTTACTATCCCTACCTATATATTTTATAACTATATTTTGATTGTAAAAACTGGCAGAAAAAATGCACAAATGAAATTAATTGCTGTGCTAGGGCTGGCAGAATTTAGGATAATTTTATCGGTCAATTTTTACATGCTAAAATATGTACTTTAACAATTGTGAAATAATGGACTCTTCTGAAAACATTCCATTTAGGATTGATCAGAATGGCAAGTACTACACTGGAGTCCTTTGTGGTTTGGGGTGGAATCCAACTACTGGGGCTTCCATATTGCCTGAGCACGACATGGAGCTTGCGTTTGACGTTCAGTTCAGCGTGGAGGACGTTGTCGAGGTAAGGGTAGCACAGCATCACGGCGCCACAACCCTGTCTCTCTCTGGTTTTGCTCACCTGACAGTGAGTGCAGAGTCTGCCGTGGAGCTTGCGGTGCAGACACACGCCTCTGGTCCTGGAGATGTGCATATTCCTTGTCCCTCCTGGGGTCGCCTTCTGGGAGGACCGCTCCGTAACTTGCCAATTTGACGCATCTTTCCTGTGAAAAGTAACTTCCTGATAGATGGTGCTCTCTGAATCTCTCATTTGGTGTCTCCTGGCTTAAGCTTTTTTTCTGGGCAATCAGCTAAACCACGGGCTGTAGGGCTGCTGTGGATCTCATTCCGAGTCAGGAAGTGGAACATCCTTGCTAGTTCTTACTGGGAAAGGAGGACACGAGTTCCTGCCCCTCTGCCCTTCTCCCAGCCTGGTGACCGTGCTGAGCAGAGGGCTGGGGCGGCGTGAGTGCAGAGCTGAGCTACTTGCAGCATTGTCTGGGCACCGCACTAGCTCTGGGGTGAGGTGGCAGAGGCAGACAGGGAAACTGTGTAGCAAGTACAGGAAGTATTTGTATGTCATTTGAATCTAATAATGAGAAATGTGGGCTCATATTGTGTACATTAAAAAAATCTTTCATCATTATAGTAATTTATTTTTATTGCATTTTACAAAGTGAGGAAACCAAAACTGATCCTTTACCACAAATAGTTTGAGAAATGCTACTCTCTAAGTACTCAATTGCCTTTCTTTCTTAGAAGTTCCCTGGGACGGATGAGGTTAACATACCACACTGAAGGGCTGGGGGAAAGGAGGAGCTGCGGAGACAGGTGCCGATGCTCCAGGGGCAGGTGTGGGTGTGTCTCTGTAGCTGTTAAGTCATGATTGCCCGGTCTCAAGAAGGGGCTTATGGGCTTGAAACTACTCCTTAACCCATAGACCTACTGGGAAAATGTAAAACTATTAAGATGCTATAAGCAAATACAGAAAATCTGTGTGACTTTGGGTGTGGCATGAGTTTGTAAATACAACACCCAAAGCACAATCTGTGAAGGGGAAATTGATACGTTTGAATTTATCAAAATTAAAAACTTTTATTCTGCAAAAGACCCTCTTCAGAGGAAGAAAAGACCAAGTGCACACTAGGAGAAGATATTTACAAGTTGCATATCTGATGAAGGACTTGTATCCACAATATGTAAGGAACTCTTAAAACTCAATTATAAGAAAACAAACAACAAAATTAAAATATACGTGGCAATAAACACATGAAAAGATGCTCAGCATCATATGCCATTAGGAAAAGGCAAATTGACACTCCCATGAGATAGCACCACGTACTTACTGGAATGGCTAAAATCCAAAACCTAACAGTAACCAGCAATGGCAAGGATGTGGTGCAGGTCCCGGGGACCTTTTGTTCATTGCTGGTGGGAGTGCAGATTAGTGCCACTGTTTTAGAAGACAGTTTCATATACAGTTAAGCCCACACCTACCATATGACCCAGGAATCCCATCTGTAGGTATTTATTCAAGAGATTTGAAAACTAGCATCCTCATATAACTTGTATGTGAATATCAATTGCAGTTTGATTCATAATTGCTAAAAACTGGGAGCAGTCAAGATGCCTTCAGCAGGTGAGTGGATAAACCATATTGATGACAGAGAATACTAACTCTGAATGCTATGGATTATCTAACATGGGATGAAATTCAGTTACACTGGAGCCGTATGAGTGTTTATGTTGCTGTTTATTTACAGGTTAATATTCTCAGGGCTGCTATTAACGAGCTAGTCTGTGATGGACCAAATGGATGCAAGTGTCTTGGGCCAGAGAGAGTTGCGCAGCTTCAGGACAGTGCCCGTCAGAAGCTTTTAGGGTAAGCTGTGTGATGACGTGGTCTTCGTTTCTTCCCAATCAACTTTCTCAGCTGCCTTGATCATGGCTGTTTTGAATTGTGTAGGCAGTGTGACATGTCGATCACCTGAAGTGGAGTGCCAGTGCTGGAGGCAGCACTGGGAGGCATCAGAATGTAGGACGCCCTTCCTGTGGAGAGCAGCACCCTTGTCCTGTGTGTGTGTGTGTGTGTTTCCCTTGGAGGGACAGCGTGGGCAGCACATGGGAAGCCACAGTGGGTAATGTGTCACCTACCATTCCCAGTGGTGGGTGTCTTAGGGATTGGGGGAGTCCGGCCTGCAGGACTGGGCCTTACAGAGCTGGGTCTCTCTTCAGCCTCTCTGCAGGGGAGGTCGGAGAAGGAGCATTCTGACCTCACTTCCCTGTCTCTCACCTCTTGCTGGACTCTCCATGGGCCAAACCACACCAGAATGCAGAGACAAAGGCTCCTGTTGGTGTAGCCCATGAGCCCAAGGCAGCTCGAGGGCCCTGGGAAGGCCAAGAAGAGCGGGAGTGGTCGTGGAGGAGAAACCAGCATTCCACCTACCCAGTCCTGTGCTCCTGCCCCAGAGCCAGTCTCCCTCGGCAGGGCGCGGTCCTTCCTTGCCTGACAGTGTCCTGTGCTGGCTGGGACCTGGAGCTGTGTTGAGAGCAGGTGGCATCTGGTATCACGGTGACACTTCTCTCCTTCCTATGCCTTTTGCGTTGATTTCTTTTAGTTTAATAAGCATTTTTTAAAAAGGTATATATAGTCGTCTTACAAATGGTGAGAAAGGCCAGTTTTAGTTTTGTCTCTTCATTTTCTTTTATATAAAAATATTTAAAATATTTATTTATTTATTGTTAGAGACAGGGTCTCACTCTGTTGCTCAAGCTGAGTGCAGTGGTATGATCATGGCTCACTGCAGCTCCAACTCCTGGGCACGCATGATCCTCCCGCCTCAGCCTGCCCAGTAGCAGGGACTATAGGCATGCGCCACCACACCTGGCTAATTTTTAAGCTTTTTATATAGATGAGGTCTTGCTATGTTGCCCAAGCTGGTTATTTATTTATTTATTTTTTTGAGATGGAGTCTTGCTCTGTGTCACCCAGGCTGGAGTGCAATGGCATGATCTCAGCTCACTGCAACCTCTACCTCCCAGGTTCGAGCGATTCTTCTGCCTCAGCATCCAAGTAGCTGGGATTATAGGCACCCACCACCATGCCCAGCTAATTTTTGTATTTTTAGTAGAGACGGGATTTCACCATGTTGGTCAGGCAAACTCCTGACCTCAGGTGACTCACCCACCTTGGCCTCCCAAAGTGCTGGGATTACAGGCATTGAGCCACCATGCCTGGCTGGTAAAAATATTTTTATGTAAAATTTGGGTTGAAGTTTAAGTACACAGGTACACGCCCATGTGGCCAGCACCCAGGTCAGAGCCCCGGTGCTCCTTAGGGTGTGCGGGTGTGGTTCTAGCCACCATCACTCCCTGCCCCCAAAACAAGGGTAACTGTGTCCTGCCTTATTATGCCATAGATAGGTATTGGTTTGTTTGAACAATGCAATAACTCTAGTGAATTTATAGTTGTGCAGCTTATCAACACAACCCAGCTTTTCAGCATTTCTGTCATCCAAAGAAGTTTACTCTTAAGTATTGTCAGGAAAGGCAGTCTCACGTAGGCAGCCTTTGATCCCCTCTCTGCTGTCTGAGAACAGGCCTTGGGCCTGGAACGCTTCCTTCCCATAAAATTAAGGGTCCTCACAGCTTGTGGAGGGCTCGTCACTATGTGTGGGAAGATCTTTCCTTGACTCAGGCTCTGCCCTGCTTAAGCCTGTGTGTCATACGGTACCTGGTCCATCCCACCACTGCAGGGATGGGACAGGGCTCTCCTGCTGCCACACAGGAGAGGGGCCTGCAGGCCTGCCTTATCTTGCTGGCCACAGGGACCAGTGCCCATCACTAGAGCTGATCCTGTCCTGTCCCCTCTCTCTGTAAGTAAAGGCTTGTTCCAGCCAGGGCCTGACTATGTGCGTTTTCCTTGGCGACTCCAAGACAAGGTGCAGGGGTGCCCCAACTTCTCCTGGTAGCAGGTAACAGATGCCACCTGCTTGACTAATATATTGAAACAGAATGTGTCATTGTTTGTACAACCCCATAAATGTACTAAAAGTAATAAATTGGCCGGGCGTGGTGGCTCAAGCCTGTAATCCCAGCACTTTGGGAGGCCGAGACAGGCGGATCACGAGGTCAGGAGATCAAGACCACCCTGGCTAATACGGTGAAACCCCGTCTCTAATAGAAAATACAAAAAACTAGCCGGGCGACGAGGCGGGCGCCTGTAGTCCCAGCTACTCGGGAGGCTGAGACAGGAGAATGGCGTGAACCCGGGAGGCGGAGCTTGCAGTGAGCTGAGATCCGGCCACTGCACTCCAGCCTGGGCGGCAGAGCAAGACTCCGTCTCAAAAAAAAAAAAAAAAAGTAATAAATTATGTGCCTAAAGTTGATGACTTTTAGGATATGTAAAATACAGCTCAGTAAAGCTGTGTTTAGGATTGAAAGTTCCCCCTGTCCATGTACACGCAGTCTTGTTCCCACCCCAGCCCAGGTACCACTGATCTGCTTTCTGTTTATGTATTTGCCTCCTCTGATATTTTTGTTTATGTGGAATCACATTTTAATTTTAAAATCTGGCTTCTTTCACTTAGCTTAGTACTTTTGAGGTTTATCCATGTTGGATCATGTTCCTTTTTACTAAATAATATTTCAGTGTTTGTATATGCCACTTTTTGTTTTATCCATTCACCAGTTGGTAAAATATTTGGATTATTTCCAGTATTTGGCCGTTATGAAGAAAGCTGCTATGAATAATCACATGCAGTCTTTTTGTGAACACGTGTCTTTCTCTCAGGTGTAGATATCTGTGAGTGGAGTTGGTAGGTTGTATTGGTAGGTTTATGGTAATCTTTCAAGAAAAGGCCAGGGCTGGACGTGGTGGTTCACGCCTGTAAGTAATCCCGGCACTTTGGGAGGCTGAAGTGGCAGATCACCTGAGGTCAGGAGTTCCAGACCAGCCTGGCCAACCTGGTAAAACCCTGTCTCTCCTAAAAACACAAAAATGAATTGGGCATGATGGCATGCGCCTGGAATCCCAGCTACTTGGGAGGCTGAGGCAGGAGAATCGCTTGAACCCAGGAGGTGGAGGTTGCAGTGAGCCAAGATTGCGCCATTGCACTCCAGTCTGGGTGACAAAAGCAAAACTCCATCTGGAAAAAAAAAAAGGAAACAGCCAAACTGTTTTCCAAAATAGCTGTAACATGTTACATTTCTACCAGCAAGGTAGGCTGACTCTGGCTTCTCCACATTCTCACCAGCATGTGGCACTGTCAGTGTATTGGTACTGCAGTCAGTGTGGTGAGTATGGTAGTATGGTAGTTTCTCATTGTAGCATTAATTTTCGTTTCCTTTTTTTTTTTTTTTTTTTGAGACGGAGTCTCGCTCTGTCGCCCAGGCTGGAGTGCAGTGGCCAGATCTCAGCTCACTGCAAGCTCCACCTCCCGGGTTCACGCCATTCTCCTGCCTCAGCCTCCCGAGTAGTGGGAACTACAGGCGCCCGCCACCTCGCCCGGCTAGTTTTTTGTATTTTTTAGTAGAGACGGGGTTTCACCGTATTAGCCAGGATGGTCTCGATCTCCTGACCTCGTGATCCACCTGCCTCGGCCTCCCAAAGTGCTGGGATTACAGGCATGAGCCATCACGCCCGGCCTAATTTTCGTTTCCTTAATGACTAATGATGTAGAGCAACTTTTTATCCTCTTAGCCAGTCATTTATCTTTTTTTTTTTTTTTTAGTGAAATGTCTGTTCAGATCTTTTGCCTATTTTTAAATTTGTCTTTTCATTATTGAGTTGTAGAAAGTTTTTTTAAAGGTTTAGATACATGTCTTTTATTGGGTAAGTAATTTGCAATTAGTTTCTCCATTGTGTAGCTTGTCTTCTTATTTTAATGATGTCTTCCAAAGAACACAAATTTTTAATTTTGATGAAATCTACTTGCTGTGGTTTGAATGTGATGTGTTTGAAACCTAATGCCCAGTGCAACAGTGTTGGAAGGTTGGGCATAATAAGGGGTTGATTGGACTCATGTCATTGCGAGAGAGGGTTAGTTATCAAGAGAGTGTGGATTGTTGTAAAGTGGGCCTGCCCCAGTGCCTCTTCCTGTCTCAAGTACTCGCTTGCCCCTCTGCCATGTCATGATGCAGCAAGAAGGCCCTGGCCAGGTGCTAGAGCCATGCTCCTGCACTTCCCAGCTTCAGAACTGTGAGAAATAAATTTCTTATCTTTATAAGTGACCCACTCTCTGGTCTTCAGTTATAACAGGGGAAAATGGACTAAGACACTACTTTATCTATTTTTTTTTTTTTGAGACTGAGTCTACTTCTGTCGCTCAGGCCGGAGTGCAGTGGCGTGATCTCGGCTCACTGCAGCCTCCACTTCCTGGGTTCAAGCAATTCTTCTGCCTCAGCCTCTCGAGTAGCTGGGACTACAGGTGCCTGCCACCATGCCCAGCTGATTTTTGTATTTTTAGTAGAGACGAGGTTTCATCGTGTTGGCCACGATGATCTCTGTCTCTTGACCTCGTGATCTGCCTGCCTCGGCCTCCCAAAGTGCTGGGATTACACGGGTGAGCCACCATGCCCCGCCTACTTTATCTTTTTTAAAAATGAATTATGCTTTTGGTGCTATATCTAAAAAAATCCTTGTTAAACTCAAGGTCACAATTATTTTCTCTCTTTTTGTAATTTTTTGTATTTAGATTTTTGATCCATTTTGAGATGATTTTGTATATGGTGTGCGATACAAGAGCCTGAAGTCATTTTTTGCATGTGAATATCTAGTGGTGATGACATCATTTACTGAAAAGCTATACTTTTCCCATTGAATTGCCTTGGTACCCTGGTCAAAAATCAATTCGCCATAAATGTAAAGATTTATTACTGGGCTTTCTGTTTTGTTCAATTACTTTATCTTTGTACCAGTGCTATATTGTCTTAATTGCTGTAGCATTAGTCCTCCTGTTTTGTTCTTTTTCAAAATTATTTTTACTCTTTTCTGTTCTTTTCCTTTCCATGTAAATTTTAGGATCAGCTTGTCAGTTTGTATAAAAAGCCTTTTTGGAATTGTGATAGGGATTGTGTGGAACCTGTGAGTGAGTTTGGGGAGAATTGCCACCCTAACAGTAGTGAGCCATCCAGTCCATGAAGATGGAGTGTCTGTTCCTTTGGGCATTCTCTAATTTCTCTTAACACTGTTTTAGAATTTTCAGTGTGCAGGTCTTACACTTTAGTTGTTTCTAAATATTTTAGTCCTTTTAATGCTATTGTGAATAAATTTTTCTTTGTTTTTGAATTTTTTTTTTTAGAAAGCATCAGTTGATTTTTATATTTTGGTCTTTTATCCTGTGACCTTGTTAAACTTCTGCATTCTAGTAGTGTTTGTAGATTCCTTAGGATTTCCTACATACAGGATCATTATTATTATGAAAGCTTTCTTTCTCTAGTAATACTTCCTGTTCTAAGGCCTATTTTGTCTGATATTAATATAGCTACCCCAGCTCTCTTTAGCTACCATTTGCTTAGCATAGCCTTTTCTGTCCTTTTACTTACAATATATTTGCAGTTTTGAATTTTTTCAAATTTTTTTCTGCCTTGTGCCTGCTCTCTTCTCCCTTGGGGAGACATTGCTTTGCACATCTGCTAGTGCGCTGGTGTTAAACACCTGCTAACATGATCCGAATGGCCTCACTGGTCTTTGGGGCTCTGGTCACTTTTCTTCAGTCTTTTTCCTCTTTGTTCTTCAGATTGGTTAATTTCTGCTGATCCGTCCTTAACGTTACTGATCCTTTATTGTTTGATTTCAGATCAATGTGGATGTGGTACAGAGAATTTTCCATTTCATTGTACTTTTCAACTCTAGGATTTCTATTGTTTCTTTGGTAGTTTTTAATTTTTATTGAGATTATCCCTGACTCATTATTATCCTATTTTTAAAAAAATTCTTGGCACCTGTTCACAGTGGCTGCCTTGAGGTCTTTAAGTGCTGAACCCGCAGCTGGCCACACACTCAGCCTCTACTGGCTGCTTTTCTGTGTGTGGGCCACACATTCGTGTGCCTTTGATGTCTCCTAATTTTTTTGTTGGAAGTTGGGTACTTTGGATAATGTACTGGAGCAGTCCCCCCAGAGCTGTTGTTTTTGGGTTTTACTGTTTTGTTTGTTTCACTTTAGAAGCGTGCCTAGACTTAACCTATAAGTCCATCCCCCGTGACGTGAGGTCACTGATGTCTGGGTTCTGGTGTTTTTGTTATGTTTTCAATTTAAATTTTTATAGAAACAAAGTCTCACTTTGTTGCCTAAGCTGGAGTGCAGTGATGTGGTCATGGCTCACCACAGCCTTGAACTCCTGGGCTTTGGCAGTCCTCCCGCCTCAGTCTCCCAAGTAGGTAGGACTACAGGCATGTGTGATCACGCCCAGCGCCAGTTTTGTTTTGTTTATTCTTATTTTTATGTTTTAGTCTGGCTTCCTAGGTGTTGTCCTTGTATCTGATCTGCACAGTTTAGTGCTTAGCCAGTGATCAGTCAGAAGCTGTGTTTAAATACTGCCCTGAAGGCTTCTGCCCTTTGCCATTGGGTTGGAAAGTGCACTCCAAGTTCAGGCACTTTTTAATTCTTCCCTGGCCTCTGTTTTTCTCAGAGCTTCCCAGGTTTTTCCCACATGTGTGCACCCCTCCATCAGTCAGAGATGTGCGGAGGGCCTGCTCTCCCTCTGTGGCACCCTCCTTTCCAGGGTCTCCCTGTTACCTCCTGAATAGTCTGGTCTGCTGCTGGCCCCAAGCAGGATGTGGCCTGAGGCTGGAAAGCTGTGGGCTTTCCCCATCTGTTTCTACGGACAGTGCTGCAAACCAAGGTGTGAGGGTTTTTCACCCTGTGATCCAGATCACTTAGCCTTTATGGCCCTGGGAGTGCTGTGGTGCAGGGGTCAGGGGCAGGTGTATGGGGTGGGAGCGGCCCCTTACGCCAGCAAGAACTCCACACCCTCCACTGTTCTCACCTGGAGCCGGCAGTTTGTCATGAACAAATGCTCCTCAACTTGTTTGCCTTTGCCTTTGGTTAATTTCCAGAGCCTTCAAATCGTCGTATGTATGTTTACAATTTTGCCTTGTTTTATAGTTTTTTAGGGGGGAGGCTCTGCAGAACTCTTTACTCCCTCATTGCTCAAATTCCCTATCTTTTAAAGCTGATGATATTTGCAACTTGTCATGACTGCTTGAGAGCTAATGGTACAAAATGTCGTGTTACATTTCAGAGAACTTGACTCATTCATGTGGTGATGTGCAGTGCTGGTTGCTAAGGGAATGTAGAGACAAGACTTGGTCTTGCAGATCTGCCGCACTCCATTTCTTTCTGTTTTTGAATATGCTATAAATTAAAATATTTTCTGATCATAACTGCATCAATGTTGGCCTTTAAACAGTTTATTCTAGTCCTAGTTCTGTGAGAAATATATAGGATTTAAATCTTTAAAAAAATCACAGCAGTATTTTCAGTTACTAATATATAACTAAGATAATTTCCTTTTTTAAAAAATTATAGTTTGTTCTGTCAATCAAAACCAAGAGAGAAGATTGTTCCCAAGTGGCATGAAAAGCCCTACGAGTGGAATCAGGTGAGTGGGACGCAGGCTGCTACATGAGGCGAGGCCATGTGGAGGAGGGGACAGGCCCAGGGCAGACCCAGGGTTCAGAGCCAGGGCTGACTGAGGGACCGAGAGGCAGAGACAGGAGGCAAAGTGAATGACTTCGGGGCCAGCCGGCAAATGTCTCAGGCCAGACAGGGTGTTTCTGCACAGCATCCTCTACATCATATCCTGGCAAAGAGTGAGACACCAGGATAACTCACTGCCCGTGAGTTGGGAAAAAACAGGTATGAGGGTCTGGATTGGACCCTCCTGCTCTTGGTGGTCTTTGTGAAATGCGCCTTGGCTGTTCCTGCCGCGTGACTGGCTTGGTGGCTTTCAGGCTCTACTGGTTGTTATCTTTGTTTGCTTGGGCTGCCGGCACAGTGCCACCATGGGTAGGGGCTTAGAAACAGCAGACATTTGTTCTTGCAGCTCTGGAGGCTGGAAGTCCTAGGGCAGGTGCCAGTTTGTGGATCCTTGTGAGGGACATCTGCAGACGGCCACCTTCTCACTGTGTCCTCACGTGAAACAGAGATGTCCTCTCTTAAGGCACAAATCCCATCCTGGGGGCCCCACCCCTATAACCTCATCTAACCCTTATCACCTCCCAGAGGCCTCATCTCCAAATACCATCACAGTGGGGGTTCAGACTTCAGTGAAGGAATTTTCAGGGGTCACAGTTGAGTCATGAAGAAGGAAAAAGCCCTTCATAGGCTCTCTGATACTTCCTGTCTGTAGGGCTAGAAATGGAACCAAATGTGATTTCAGAGAAGGGAGCCCAAAGGAATTTGGAGATTTAACTCTAGAGCCAGGGATGTCTTTAGATAGAAAGCAGCAGGGGCAGTCTTTCCTCTTCCCCTTTGGCGATCTAAGTGAGGCTTTGCTTTCGGGGGCTGTGTCCCATCCTGCGCCTAAAAGTTGCTCCTGCTGTGAGGCTAGTCTGCTCCCCCGTGCCCTGCGCCTAGGTCCCGCTTTAGGGACCCCAAGGCTGATCGCAGCAGCCGGCCCAATTATGTGCAGAGCTTCATGGGCAAGGAGAGGGGCAGCCACACTAGCCCCTGTGGCCATCAGGCTCGACTGGAGTGTCTGAGGGTGATGAACTAGCAGGACTTTTTTGAAAATAGAATTTCACTTTGAGGTTAGTATGTTTTAGAAAATGTCAGTGTTTTCAAAACCTGTAATGCAATTACCATCCACATTTACATATGCATGCATGGGAGATTTCTCGGTAAAGCTTGCCATAGTATTAATCATGAATTTATTTGTTTGTAACTTTTATTTTAGATTCAAGGGGTACATTTGCAACTTTTGTTACCTGGGTATGTGGCATAATGCTGAGGTTTGAGGTACAATTAATCCCGTCACCCAGGTACTAAGCATAGTATCCAATAGGTAACTTTTCAATCCTTGCCTCCCTCCCCCATCTAGTGGTCCCCAGTGTCTCTTGTTCCCATCTTATGTCCATGAGTACTCAATGTTTAGCTCCACTTTTAGGTGAGAATATTTACAGTATTTGGTTTTCTATTCCAGCATCAATTTGCTTAGGGTAATGGCCTCCAGCTGCATCCCGATTGCACAATTTCATTCTTTTTAATGGCTGTGTAGTATTCCATGGTATATGTGTACCACATCTTCTTTATCCAATCCACTGTTGATGGGCACCTGGGTTGATTCCATGTCTTTGCTATTGTGAATAATGCTGTGGTGAATATGTGAATGCGTGTGTCCTTTTGGTAGAACAATTTGTTTTCTTTTGGATATATACTCAAGTAATGGAATTGCTGGATCAAATGGTAGTTCCGTTTTAAGATCTTTGAGAAATCTCCAAACTGCTTTCCACGGTGGCTGAACTAAGTTATATTCCCACAAATGGTGTATAAGCATTCTCTTTTCTCTGCAGCCTTGCCAACATCTATTGTTTTTTTGACTTTTTAATAATAGCTATTCTGACTGGTGTGAGATGGTATTCTGTGGTTTTGATTTGCACTTCTCTGATGATTAGTGACGCGTGGAGCATTTTTAAATGTTTTTGGCCTTTGAGTGTCTTCTTTTGAGAAGCGTTCCTGTCTTTTGTCCATCTTTAATGGAATTATTTAAACATGAAATTAAAAATGAATTATCAAACATACAGTATGAAGTGTGAGAGTAGAGAAGTGTTCTGTAAATATTTTTGGAGAACTGAATTATACTTTGTGCATCCCGGATGTTAGTGCATGTGTATTTTATGTCTGGAAACGCTGTCACAGAGCCTGACTGGTCCTCTTGTCTACCCCATTAGGTTGATCCAAAGCTGGTCATGGAGCAGGCCGACCGTGAGAGCAGCAGAGGGAAGAACACCTTTCTCTACCAGCTCCACAAACTGGTTGTGCTCGGCACCTGAGTGTGTCCACAGGCGGTCTCCAGCACACCCCTCAGGAAGCTGCGGAGGGTGGATTCCAGGCTGCCTCCGCCGACTGACTTTCCTCTGTGTCTGGGTGTTACAGTCTGTGCCCACTGCATCCTAAAGGCCTTTTCTTTCTTCTTTTCTCTTTGGGTGATAGTCAGAGAGTGGTGTTTTTGTTCAGGTGGGAAGGATTGGAAACTCTAGTCTTTTCTAGAAACAGAAAATCACTGTATTAAATATTTTGGAAAAATTGTTCTGAAAGAAGACTGTTTGGATAAAGAGCTATATTTTGCTTTAAATTTATGAAGGTAAATATAAGTAGTTAATCTTAGATGTAATGTTCCAGAATGTGCCCACATATTCTATTCTGTTACAGTGATTTCAACCAGTAGTCCAGGAAAAAACTTAAAAACCAAAAAAACCATGTAGTATTTTCTGATTTGTTTTTTCCATGAGGGAAAATATGTAATTTTTGTAAGACTAAGTTGAGTTATAGTTCTTAGTTCACATTTTGGAAATCAGAGATTACATGGCCATAGCTTATCTGTGTTAAAACAATAAAAGCATTAGATGAAGTTTCTGTTTCTGACAGTTGTTAGAGGAGGTTAAGATGTATTTAATTCTAAAATATCTGAAATTATAAAACTGATACAGGGATACAAGACCTCTTTTAAAAACTAAACTCACATCAGTAAGGATTTGGTCAGAACAGAGCTGTTGTAAATACAGCAGTGAAAGACGCCAGTGAGCTCACACATGTGAGAGGGAAGTTGTAGCATCAGAGAAATGCTCTGCTTAAACTGACTTGTCCCATGTGGACAATTTGAAGATCGTGAGGAAACAGGAGAAGCACGTGTGTGTGGGCATCAGCTTGGGATCATAAACGGGAGCTTGTGTGGGGTCTCGGAAGCCATCACATCTTGGGGAGCACAGGTGCTGTGCTGAGCCTCTGTGGGTTCGCTGGCCAGCAGCAGGAAGCTAGCAGATGCCAAGCGGGAAGATCACCAAGCAGCTGCAGTGGCCAGGTAGCACTGCAGCCTTGTCACTGGGCCACTGTCCTGGCCTTCTGGGGAATGTGATTCCCAGCCTTAGATAGGAAGCAGTCATACCAAGTTGGGACACACGGAGAGCTCTTGGAAGAGTTTGAGCACATCCAAAACTTAGTTCGGCTTTAAAGTGAAGGTTTTGGCCGTTGTCAGAAAGCCCTCTGGGAAAGCCTCTGGGGAAGGCAGCAGATGCTTTGATTGGTTTTTCTCTTTGCCGATTGGTTTTTCTCTTTGCCGACCTGTGAGTACTTAGTCCATGTGCACAAAGTTACCATGTGTGGCCTTAGCAGTAGGGGGCGCTCACAACAGTCAAGCACTCCTGTTTGCTTTTTAACCAGACTTTTAATAAGTGGTTAAAAATTTAGGCCAGGTGCAGTACCTCACACCTGTAATCCTAGCACTTTGGGAGGCTGAGATGGGAAGATTGTCTGAGCCCAGGAGTTCAAGCCTTCAGTGAGCTGTGAGTGTACCCGTGCGCTACAGCCTGGGCAATAGGGCAAGACACTATCTAAAAAAAAAAAAAAAAAATTAAGCAGTACCTAGAGACTTGTTTAAAAACGAAAACCCCCAACTCTCAAAGGAAACCATACTAACTCTTCCCTATATTTTTCTGGGATTGCTGTCATCTTGCTGAGGAATGTTTTTGTTCTGCTTTTTTGTGACTGCTATCCTAGCCATCAGCTGTTGAGCAGTAGATGAATATTAGCTCCTTCCTACTGTTCTGCACCTTCTTTGCTATGTCCCCACACGGTCACAGCAATATCACTGGCCAGGTCAGTCATTGTGCTTTATAACATGGATTTTGTAGATAGCAAAGAACATTATCTTCTGTAAAAACCAAGTGGTACACTCCGATTGCGTTGCCTTCCTTATCTGTCTTAAGAGGGTACTTGCCTTGTTGATTTGCAAAATTGTCCTCGTACTTAAATACGTATTAATGTTCTTAGTATAATAATACATGTCCATGACACAAAATGAAGACATTTGAAAAGGGTCTCTAGTGAAGTCTCCCGTGCCCAGCCCGCATGCTCGTCAGAGGGAGTCATTGTTTCATCCTGATGCATCCTGTCAGCACGCCCTGTGTGCCACACACTGTCACGGACGCCGAAGATCCACTGCGAGCAAAGCGGCCCAGGTGTCACCGCACTCAGGGAGCAGTGGGTAGAGGCAGATGGTGGTCAGATGCGTCAGGTGGCAGAGTGAGAGCTGTCAAGTGGCAGGACAGGAGCGTGCACACTTGTTTTTGCTTTGTGGGCCACGTGCTTGCTACTGCTGCTGTTCAGCTTTGTGTTGAAGCTCAGGAGTAGCCATAAACAAATGAGCAGGGCTATGTTCCCGCAAAACTTGATTTATGGAAACAGGTGTCAGACTTGAGCTTGGGTCTTAGCTGCTGATCCTGTGATGGGGGGAGGTACAGGGAGCGACGCTGCTTTAGAGAAGCAGCTGGGGACAGCCTTTCCCCTGTGACATTCAAGCAGAGGCCTGGCCCAGGCTGCACTGGAATAGCTGAGAGGAGGTGTGTGAGGCCCGAAGGAGGCAGCAGGCCTGGTGCACAAGTGGAGCCACCAGGCAGCCCGTGCAGCTGGCACAGAGTGTGGAGGGTACCGGTGGTCAGGCTGGAGAGCAGCCAGGCCAGGTGGGCCACAGGCAGGTTTTGGGATTTACTCTGAGTGAGGTGGGGAGCTCCTGGAGCGTTTTGAACAAGAGGGTGTCCTGCCTTGATGACATTTTGAGAAAGATTATTCTGACTGCTGCATGGGGCACAGGGTGCAAAACCAGCACAGCTAAGTCCAGGAAGAGACGCTGGTGTGCAGCAGGGGTGGGAGCAGTGGAAGGGCAGGGTGGCCAGACAGGACGTGCACCAGAGAGACAGCAGAGTGACCAGAGGCAGGTGGGGCACCACGGCTCAGAAGAGAAGGTTCTTGGAGGCACCATGGTGGTGAGCATAGCCTGGGGCTATGTCCGTGTCCAAACCCCCACAACTCCCTATAAATGTGACTGTATTTGGGAAAAGGGTTTTTTTTGCCAGTGTGACTGAGTTAAGGATCTCAAAATGAGGTGATTGCCCTGGATTTAGGATGGGACCTGAAGCCAGTGACAAATGTCCTGATAGAGGAGAAGGCCAGTGAAGGCAGAGGCTGAGGTCGCAGTGAGGTGGCCACAGCCACAGAAGACCTGGGGCTGCTGGAGGCTGGGAGAGGCCAGACCAGGCTCTCCCTAGTGCCTTGGGAGGGAGTGTGGGCCCTGGATGCCTTGGTGTGGGAGTTCTGGCCTCCAGAACTGTGAGAATCCATTTCTGTTGTAAGCCCCCTGTTTGTGGTTATGTGTCCTGATGGCCCCAGGAAGAGAATCCAACCAACGTCTTCTGGGTCCTTTCGGAGCTCATCTCTTCATGTATGAACACAGGTCTCTTTATTTTCATGAGTCATTGCATACTGCACATGCTGATCTCTACCTTGACTTTTCACTGATGGCTGTGGATCGCACTGCTAGATCCTACACAAAGAGGTGCCTCATTCTTTTTAAGTGCTTCATGGCTATATCATTTTATTGATGTTTCATAATTAACGACGCCCCCACAACGGGCATTTGGATAGTTTCTAGTCTTACTATTATACGCAGTGTCGCGATGGATGTCCTTGTACACCTGTCATTTCACATGTGCATAATTTATTACAGAATAAATTCCTAAGGTTGAGATTGCTGAGTCAGAAGGCGTTTAGTAAATCACTCCATTCCTAGATGTTGCCACATGGCTCTCTGCAGAGCACACGCTCCCCGCAGCACTAAAGGATAGTCCATTCCCAGACTCACCCTCCGAGTTACGACAATGTTGGACACTTAGGAGATGCCCTTTCTCTCTGGCGGATGAGTAGTCTTGAGTTTCTCCTTATGAGTGGGCTGAGCATTCTCAGATGCTAAGGACCATCAGCTTCTCCTTATATGTGAACTGTTTATATCTTTTGCCAGGCTTTCTTTGTGTTAAAATTGATTTTGTTATGTAGTTTAGTTTATGAATTTTTTATGCCTTCTCAAAAAGTGTTTTCCCTAGTTTGAGATTATTAGAATTCTCTCCCATATTTACTTCTAGTACTCTTATGGTTTAATTTTTTACATAAAATTTACTGAGGTAAAATTTACATATGAGGATTGCAAAGGTTGCCTACTAGGTGTTCTTTCCGAAGTTCCATAGTTTTAGCTTTTATATTTAGGGCTGTGACCCATTTCAAGTTTTGTTTTTAATTTTTTGCTAAACACACCATAAGAGTGTGTTTAGCTTTGTAAGAGACTGTCATACTGTTTTCAAAGTGGCTGCACCATTTCGTATTCCCACCAGCAGTGGACGAGGATTTCTTTTGTTTCATGTCCTCATCAGCGTTTAGTGTGTTTTGGATTTTTGCCGTCCTAATAGATGTGTAGTAGTATTTTATTATTGTTTTAATTTGCACTTTTCTAATGACATGTGATGTTGAGCATCTTTTCATATGATTGTTTGCCATCTGTATATATTCGTTGATGAAATGTCTATTCAGATCTTTTGCCCATTTGAATTGGGTTGTTTGTCTTCTTCTTGTTGAGTTTTAATTAAGAGTTCTTTGTATATTTTGAAATAATCTTTATCGTATTTTTTTTTTTTGCAAATATTTTCTTCTAGTATGTGGCTTTTCATTCTCTTTATGCCTTTCACAGAGCAGATGTTCTTAATTTTTTTTTTTTTTTTTTTTTTTTTTTTGAGACAGAGTCTCACTCTGTGGCCCAGGCTGGAGTACGGTGGCACAATCTCAGCTCACCACAACCTCCACCTCCCAGGTTCAAGCAGTTTTCCTGCCTCAGCCTCCCAAGTAGCTGGGATTACAGGTACCCGCCACCACACCCAGCTAATGTTTTTGTATTTTTAGTAGAGATGGGGTTTCACCATGTTGGCCAGGCTGGTCTTGAACTCCCGACCTCAAGTGATTCTCCTGCTTCAGCCTCCCAAAGTTCTAGGATTACAGGTGTAAGCCACCATGCCCAGCTGATATTTTTAATTTCAATAATTCCCAAGTTAACATTTTTTTTCTTTTATAGGCCATGGTTTTGGTGGTAAAACTAAAAACTTATCAAATCCAAGGTCACACAGGTCCTATGTTCTCTTCTAGAAATTTTATGGTTTGGCATTTTACATTAGGGTCTATGATTCATTTTGAGTTAATTTTGTAAAAGGTGTAAGGTCTACATCTAGATTGATTTTTCTGTATGTGGAGGAGGTCCAGTTGTTTCAGCACCATTTGGTGAAAAGACGGTCTTTTCTCCATTGAATTGCCTTTTGCTCCTTTGTGAAAGATCAATTGACTCTATTTGTGTGGATATGACTTTCGGGCCTCTATTATGTTCCATTTGTCTGTTTGTCTATTTTTCACCAAAACCCCACAGTGTTGATTATGGTAACTTTAAAGTTGGATAATGTTGATCTTTTCTTCAGTACTGTATTAGCTGTCCTGGGTCTTTTTACTCTCCATATAAATTTTGAAATCAGTTTAATATCGCAAAATATTTTTGTTGGGATTCTGTTGAATCTCTAGATCACCTTGGGAAGAACTAACATCTTAATAATATTGGGTCCTCCTATCCCAGAAAGTAGAATATCTCTTCGTTTCTGTAGCTCTTTGGTATCTTTCATCAGAGTTTTGTGATTTGCTGCATATAGATCTTATACATATTTTATTATATTTATACCTAAGTATTTCTCTTTTTTGGTGCTAATGCAAATGGTACTGTGTTTCAAATTTCAAATTTCAATTGTCCATTGCTGTAATATAGGAAAGCAATTGACTTGTATATTAACCTTTTATCCTGCAACTTTGCTATAATCGCTTATTCATTCCAGGAGGATTTTTCAAAGTAGATTCTTTGGGATTTTCTGTGTAAACAATCATATCATCTGTGAACAAAGATAGTTTTACTTTTTGTTTCCTTTTTTATCTTACTGTGTTAGCCGGGACTTCTGCTACAATGTAGAATAGGGTGGTGAAAGGAGATATCCTTGCCTTGTTTCTGGCTTAGGGGTAAAGATTTCAGTCATTCTTCATTGAGATTGAATTTGATGTTAGTTGTGGGTTTTTTGTAAATGACCTTTCTTATATTAAGGGAATTCCCTTTTATTCCTAGTTTGCTGAGAGTTTTTAAAATCATGGGTGGGTTTTGGATTTTGTTGAATGCTTTTTTTGCACCTATTGATACGATTGTATGATTTTTCTTCTTTGGCCTTGCTGATGTGATGGTTTACATTAATTGATTTTTGGATGACAAAATAGCCTTGCATAACTGGAGTAAGTCCCACTTGGTTGTGGTGTATAATTTTTAATAACATTGTTGGATTTGGCCGGGTGCGGTGGCTCACGCCTGTAATCCCAGCACTTTGGGAGGCCGAGGTGGGCGGATCATGAGGTCAGGAGATGGAGACCATCCTGGCTAACACGGTGAAACCCAGTCTCTACTAAAAATACAAAATATTAGCTGAGTGTGGTGGTGGGTGCCTGTAGTCCCAGCTACTCGGGAGGCTGAGGCAGGAGAATGGCATGAACCCAGAAGGTGGAGCTTGCAGTGAGCCAAGATAGCACCACTGCACTCCAGCCTGGGCAACAGAGCAAGACTCCATCTCAAAAAAAAAAAAAAAAAATGTTGAATTCTGTTTGCTTATCTTTGTTTTATTCGCTAATCTTTGTTGAAGATCGTGTTGAGGATTTTTACATCTAGGATCATGAGAGATACTGATCTGTAATTTAACTTTCTGGCAGTCTTTATCTGGTTTTGGTATTAGGGTAATGGTGGCCTTCAAGAATGAATTTGAAAATATTCCTTCTGCTTCTATTTTCTGGAAGATTGTAGATAATTGGTATCCTTTCTTCCCTTAATGTTTGGTTGAATTCACCAGTGAAACCATTTGGGCCTAGTGCCTTCTTTTTGAAAAAGTTATTTAATATTGATTCAGTTTTTTAGCGGATGTAGGCCTATTCAGATGATCTGTTTCTCATTGTGTGAGTTTTTGTAGACTATATCTTTCAAGGAATTGGTCTATTTCATCTTACGTATCAAACTTGTAGGCATGTAGTTGCAAATAATGTTTTTCAATTTCCCTTTTAATGCCCATGGGATCAATAGTGGTGGCCCTTTTTTATTTTCTGTTATTAGTAATTGATATTTCTTGACTCTTCTTGGTTAGCCTGGCTAGAGTTTTATAAATTTTATTGATCTTTTCAAAGAACAAGTTTTTGGTTTGATCAATTTCTTTAGTTTTACCTGTCTTCAGTTTCATGATTTCTACTCTAATTTCTAATTTATTTTCTTTTTTTCCTGCTTGCTTTAGGTTTATATTGCTCCTCTTTTCTGTAATTTCCTGAGATGGAAGCTCAAATTTTTTGATTTTAGATTTTTTCTTTTCTAATGTATATATTTAATTTTATAAATTTCCTTTTGAGTACCACTTTTGCTACATGCCACAAATTTTGAAAAGTTGTGTTTTAATTTGCATTTAGTTAAAAATATTTTAAAGTTTTTCTTAAGCCTTGTTCTTTGACCCATGCGTTATTTTGAAATATGTTTTTAAATATCCAAATATGGGATTTTAAGCCATCTTTTTGTTACTGATTTCATTGTAGTCTGAGAGCGTACTTTCTATGATTTCTATTAAATTTATTAAGGTGTTGTTTTATGTCCCAGAATGTTGTCTACCTTGGCGAATGTTCCATGTAGCTTAGAAAGAATGTGTATTCTGCTCTTGTTGGATGAAGCATTCTGTAGGTGTTGATTAGATCCAGTTGGTTGATGATGCTGTTCAGTTCAAGTGTATCCTCACTGAAATTTCACCTGCCAGTCTGTCAATTACTAATGCATGTTGAAGTCTCCAGCTATAATAGTGGATTAGTCTGTTTCTCCTTACAGTTCCATCAGTTTTTGCCTCTTGTATTTGGACACTGTTGTTAGACACATGCACATTTGGAGTTGTTATGTCTTCTTGGAGAATTGACCCCTTTGTCATTAGGTAATGTCCCTCTCTGGCCCTTCTAATGTCCTTAGTTCTGAAGTCTGCTGGTCTGAAATTAATATAGCTACTCCAGCTTTCTTCTGATTTATCTGTTAGCATGATGTATCTTTCTCCCTCTTTTTACTTAATTTTAAACTGCGGTGAAATTGACATAATTTGATTAACCACTTTAAAATGTGTAATTCAGGCATTTATTATATTTGCAATATTCTGGAACACTCTGTAGTTTAAAACTTTCATTTTCCAGAAAAGCACCTTATTAAGTAAGTACTTACCAGTTAAGTAATCATTTCCCCTTTTCCCTTCCCCTTACCCCATATCTTGGTAACCACTAATATGCCTTCTGTCCCTGTGGATTTACCTATTCTGGATACATCATATACAAGGACTCATACAGTAGGTGACCGTTTGTGTCTGGCTGCCCTGACTTCGCATAGTATTGTCGAGTTTATCCACGTTACAGCGTGTATCAGTGCCTTGATCCTTTATTTAGGTGAATAATATCCTGTTGGATGTAGATGCCACGGTTGGTTTATTTACTCATCTGTTAATGGACATTTGAATTGTTTCAGACTCTTGGCTATTACGAATAATGGTACTATAAACATTTGTGTCCAGGTTTTGGTGTCTACGTGTTTTTTCATTTCTCTTGGGTATATACCTAGGAGGAAGATGGGTAGGTCATGTGGTAACTCTATGCTTAACTTTTGGAGGAGACACTGAACCGGCTGCACCATTTTACATTCCTCCAGCAGTGTCTGAGGATTCCCATATCTCTACAGCTTTGACAGCACTTCTTAATTTCCCCCTTTTTAAAAAAATTTAAAGCCATCCTAATGGGTATGCATATATTATTGTGGTTTTCATTTGCATTTCCCTAATCCTCAGTGATGATGATCATCTTTCATGTGCTTGTTGACTACTTGTGTATCTTCTATGGAGAAATATCTGTTCAAGTCCTGTGACTATTTTTTTTTTTTTTTTGAGACAGGGTTTCACTCTGTCACCCAGACTAGAGTGCAGTGGCACAGTCACAGCTCACTGTAGCCTCAATCTCCCAGGCTCAAGTGTCCTCTTATCTCAGCGTCTGGAGTACCTAGGGCTACAGGCATGCACCACCACACCTGGCTGATGTTTTTTCTTTTTGGTAGAGACCAGATCTTGCTGTGTTGCCCAGGCTGGTCTCAAACCCCTGAGCTCAAGCAATCTTCCCGTCTCAGCCTCCCAAAGTGGTGGAATTACAGGTGTGTGAACTACCACACCTGGCGCTAGTGGCTGTTTTTAAATTGAGTTATTTTCTTGTTGAGTTCTAGGAGTGCTGTATACATTCTGGATATTATACTCTTATCAGATATGTGATTTACAAATATTTTCTCCCATTCTGTAAAGTGTCTTTTTAAAATTATTGATAATGTCCTTTGATGCACAAAAGTTTTTAATTTTTATGAAGTCCAATTTTTCTTTGTTGTTCATGCTTTTGGTGTTAAAGAATCCATTGCCAAATCCAGGTTCATGAAGATTTACTCCTATGTTTTCCTTGAATAGTTGTATAGTTTTACTTTTTATAGTAAGGCATTGATTCATGTTGTGTTAATTTTTGTATATGGGGTGAGGTAAGAATCCCAACTTTTAGCTAGACTAAGATAAACAGAAGCTGCAAATAACTAAAATCAGAAATTAAAGGAGGGACCTTACTACCAACCTTAGATAACTATTAAAAGGATTATACAAGAATACTATGAACAGTTATACACCAACAAATTAGATAATCTAGGTGAAGCAGACTAATTAGACAAATTTTTAGAAACACGTAAATTATCAAAACTGACCCAAGAAGAAATAGAAGATCTCAAAAGACTTATAACAAGAAAAATAATTGAGTTAGTGATCAAAATCCTCCCACCAAAATCCAGGAACAGACAGCCCCACAACCAGATGTTCTCAGACATATCTATATTTTGAGACAGTCTTGCTCTGTTGCCCAGGCTAGAGTGCAGCGGCGCGATCTTGGCTCACTGCAACCTCTGCCTCCTGGGTTCAAGCAATTCTCCTGCCTCAACCTCCTGAGCAGCTGGGACTACAGGCGTGTGCCACCACACCCAGCTAATTTTTGTATTTTTAGTAGAGACGGGGTTTTACCATGTTGGCCAGGCTGGTCTTGAACTCCTGATCCGTGATCCACCTGCTTCAGCCTCCCAAATTGCTGGGATTCCAGGCATGAGCCACTGCGTCCGGCCAGAGCGATACTTCTATGAATACAAATTCACAAATCCTTAGCAAAATGCTAGCAACCAAATCCAACCACACATTAGAAGGATTATACACCACAGCCAAGTGGTGTGTGCTGCCCTAAAGTCTGTACGCTGTCACTCAGTGGGGGACAGAATCCTGCCTCTCATCTCTTGATTTCCATCTTTAGAAACCCTTTCCTGCCAGGGGACAAGGGAGTATGTGGAGGTCTGGGTGCTGGGGTGCTGGTACTTCCTGGAGTGCCCACAACCAGTGCCAAGATGTTTGATTTCTCATCTGTATTTGGCCTGATGCTTTTTCTTGCTGGTGATAATGATGTTATAAACTTAGCAGTGAAGGTGTGGAAGAGTGAGTACCACAACTTTCTTTAGAGATTAATACTAGCCAGTGAGAAGAACGCAGTGGTGCCGAACCTGAGTTTTGAAGTCAGATCCTTCACATTTTTTTCCTTAAAAAAAAAAAAAAAAAAAAAAGCTTTATTGAAATAGAATTCATATACCATATAGTTCACCTATTTAAAAGTGTCCTGTCCGGTGATTTTAGTATGTTCACAGAGTTCTGCAGCCATCTTCACAGTCAACATTAGAGCATTTTCGTCACTCGAGAAAGAATCCCTGGAGCCATTTGAGGTCATCCCAGTTTCTCCACCCTTTCCCCGCCGCAGCCTCACCCTTGGCCCCAGGCAGTCACTTACCTGCTTTGTCTTTGTATTTTGCCTGTTCTGTCTCTATATACCTGCCTGTTCTGGACATCCCACCCCTTGTAATTATATATCCGTTGACCAACATCTTTCCCCGGTGCACCCCCTGCAGCTGCCCAAGCTCTGGTAACCGCCTTTCTACTCTGTCTGCCTGTGAGATCAGCTGTTGTAGGTTCTGCATGTGAGTGAGATCATGCAGGATTTGCCTCTCTGCGCCTGTTTCATCTAACCTAATGTTCTCCACATTCATCCATGTTGTCACAAATGGCAAGATTTCCTTCTTTTTATGTATGCTAATTGTTTTTCTGTCGCGTGAACCCCATCTCCTGCCAGGCACTGACTGGCAGGTTTAGTGTTTTTGTTGGTTTTGTTTTGCCAAGGGAGTGGGAGGGAGGTGGTCCACTGAGCCGCAGCTCATCTCCTTGTCTTCAGCTCTACTGAAGGGTACTTCACTACCTTGTCCTTGGTACTTGGTGCAACCCTCTTATGGCTTAGCCAGGAGGTAGATACAGCCCCATCATTAATATCATTCCTAGTAAACACAGTTGGTAGAAAACACAAAATACAGCAGACAGTGATAAAATGTATTATAGAAAACGGAAGAATCACATTTAGTGGTGACATTGAAAACTGTTACAATTTACCTAGGGAAAAGTAAGCTTAAGAGGAATAATCCTAAAACCACAGCCAGTGACAGTGGTTACTGTCTAAAAATGGAGAGAACAGCCATCTTTGTAAAATTTGACCCAGGAAAATAATGGCTCCCAAAGGTAATCCATACACAGACACTCTCACCAACAAAATCATAGGCCGAACTTGCCTCCCCAAAGCTTGTCTGGAAGAGAACTAACCTGATGAAAAATCTTTTAGGAAATTTTAAAAATAAAATATAAAATGTAGAAACTACTTTGTTTAGAAAATTGAGCAAAGAAGTGTACTGACTTAGTAAAATTCATTTAAGAAAATACTTCTTCAGTGAAAATTAATCATTGGTATAATGCTGATTAATATGTTTTAAATTTAGTAGGCGGGCAGATCACCTGAGGTCAGGAGTTAGAGACCAGCCTCACCAACATGGAGAAACCCCATCTGTACTAAAAATACAAAAATTAGCAAGGAGTGACAGTGCACGCCTGTGATTCCAGCCCATGTTTTTATTGGAGACTGATCATGTAGGAACCCTCTGCCTAGCATGTACCAAAATTCTAGACTCCCAGTTCAGCATAGACCACATTGTTTGTTCAAATAGTTGAGGCACAGTGAGACACCCACGTCAGTTAGAGAATGGTGGGAACCCTCCTAAAATTCAGGCTCCCGGCTGCCAATCAAGGACCAACTTCGGAAGCAGACCTTTCTAAGGAATGCAGTCTTGGGCTTGCTGTGTGAATTCTTTTTCTGCATAACCTAGAAGACCCCTTGCTATCATAAGATACTTTGCCAAGGCTTCTGGATATAAGTTAAAGATAGAAAAGTCATGGCTTTCTCTGCTGTGGCAGTAAGAACCTAGCAACGGAGAAAACATTCTGTGGGGCCAGGTGCGGTGGCTCACACCTGTAATCCTAGCACTTTGGGAGGCCGAGGCAGGCGGATCACGAGGTCAGGGGATTGAGACCATCCTGACTAACATGGTGAAACCCCGTCTCTACTAAAAATACAAGAAAATAGCCAGGTGTTGTCACAGGCACCTGCAGTCCCAGCTACTCGGGAGGCTGAGGCAGGAGAATGGTGTGAACCTGGGAGGTGGAGCTTGCAGTGAGCCGAGATTGCGCCACTGTACTCCAGTCTGGGGGACAGAGCGAGACTGTCAAAAAAAAAAAAAAATTCTATGTATGTGGTGAAAAAAATATGATGTTTTAGAATAAAGGTGTAGGATCTGTCCCTAAATGAAGAAAACTGAGGTCTTATTGAAAGACATAAAATCTGCCGGGTGCAGTGGCTCACGCCTGTAATCCTAGCACTTTGGGAGGCCAAGGTGGGCAGATCGCCTGAGGTCAGGAGTTTGAGACCAGCCTGGCCTGACGTGGTGAAACCCCATCTCTACTAAAAATACAAAATTTAGCTGGGTGTGGTGGCATGAGCCTGTAATCCCAGCTACTCGGGAAGCTAACTCAGGAGAATCGCTTGAACCCGGGAGGTGGAGGTTGCAGTGAGCTGAGATTGCAGCATTGCACTCCAGCCTGGATGCCAGGAGTGAAATTCTTCCAAAAAAAAAAAAAACAAAAAAAAAAAAAAAAAGAAAAAAAAAAAAAGAAAAAAAAAAAGGCATAAAATCCAGACAGCTGAAAAAGCATAGCTGAGAGGATTTCATATCATTTTTGTCAATTCTCCCAAGTTAATATGAAAATGTAATTCCAATTAGAATCTCAACAGTGTCTTTTGGGAATTGGATAAAAAGTATCTTAAAATTTGTGGAGATGAATAAATGCCTAAGAATAGAATTCTACTGTATGCACATTTTAGGTTATATTAAAGTAGATCGGAAAATCAGAAGCTGTGTAAAAAGATACAAATATATTTGACTACATAAGCATTAAAACTCCATATGGCAAAAGATACCCATGTTTGGCTATATAACATTTTAAAAACTTCATATAGCAAAAGATACCATAACCAATCAGTGGATAGGTTGGATTGGACAGATTGATGTAAACAACAAAGGGTTAATATGTATACACAAAAACATTTTAAAAAACTGTCAGGCAAGGCTGGGAGTGGTGGCTCACACTTCTCCCAGCACTTCGGGAGGCTAAAGCGGGAAAATTGCTTGAAGTCAGGAGTTCAAGATCACAGTGAGACCTGATCTGTCTGTCCCTCTCCTTCTTTTTTTTTTTTTTTAAGACGGAGTCTTACTCTGTCACCCAGGCTGGAGTGCAGTGGTGCGATCTTGGCTCACTGCAACCTCTGCCTCCCAGGTCCAAGTGATTCTCGTGCCTCAGCCTCCTGAGTAACTGGGATTATAGGTGCCCACCACCACGCCGGGCTAGTTTTTGTATTTTTTAAGTATAGATGGGGTTTCTCCATGTTGGCTAGGCTGGTCTCAAACTCCTGACCTCAAGTGATCTGCCTGCCTCAGTCTCCCAAAGTGCTGGGATTACATGTGTGAGCCACCATGCCCGACGGAGACCTGATGTCTTAAAAAAAAAAAAAAAAAAAAAATTTACAGGTGGTGAATGTCTGTAGTACCAGTACCTCAGGAGGCTGAGGCGGGAGGATAGCTTGAGCCCAAGAGTTCGAGGCTGCAGTGAGTCTTGAATATACCACTGCATTCTAACCTGAGTGACACAGCAAGACTCTGAGAAATAAAATTTAAAAAAAATTGTCACAGAAGAGCACAAGAGTCAAATAGGAAAACACGACAATGATACGAACAATTGTCCAAATGGCTAACACGTGAAAATGCTCAAATTCCTTAGTAGTAAGGGAATCATAAATCAGTGAGCTTTATAGACTGGCAAGATGTTAAAAAGAGCTGTATGGCTTGTTGGGGAAGTGGAGAGAAGAAATACTTGCATGTTGCTGGTAAATGTGTGAAGTCTTTCAGTTTCTTTTGGAAATCAATCTGGCAACATCTGTGAAAATTAAAAACAGGCATACCCTTTGACTTAGATATGTCAGGACAACTGCACAGCGTAATAACTGAACACTAGAAATGGTGAATGTTGCGCAAAAGGAAATGGTCAACACGTTATAGCAGGTCAATGTCAAGGAACACTGTGCAGCCATGTGAAGAGTGAGGGGAGTTACAGTTGTTGGCCTGAAAAGATGTCCACAAGATACGGCACGTGAGAAGAGAAAGATGCAAAAGTGTGCGTAATATCTTCCTAAAAATCAGTAACCAGGCTGGGTGCAGTGGCTCACACCTCTAATCCCAGTACTTTGGGAGGCTGAGGTGGGCAGATCACTTGAGGTCAGGAGTTCAAGACTAGCCTGGCTAACATGGTGAAACCCCATCCCTACTAAAAATACAAAAAATTAACTGGGCATCGTGGCACGTGCCTGTAATCACAGCTACTTGGGAGGCTGAGACAGGAAAATCACTTGAACCCGGGAGGTGGAGGTTGCAGTGAGCCAAGATTGCACCACTGCACTCCAGCCTGGGCAACAGAGCGAGAGACTCTGTGTAAAAAAAAAAAAACAGGCCGGGCGCAGTGGCTCACGCCTGTAATCCCAGCACTTTGGGAGGCCGAGACGGGCGGATCACGAGGTCAGGAGATCGAGACCATCCTGGCTAATACGGTGAAACCTCGTCTCTACTAAAAAATACAAAAAAAAACTAGCCGGGCGAGGTGGCGGGCGCCTGTAGTCCCAGCTACTCAGGAGGCTGAGGCAGGAGAATGGCGTAAACCCGGGAGGCAGAGCTAGCAGTGAGCTGAGATCCGGACACTGCACTCCAGCCTGGGTGACAGAGCGAGACTCCGTCTCAAAAAAAAAAAAAAAATCGGTAACCTGAAAACCCACATAGATGTATCTGTGTAAGTGTGTATGTGCTTGTGCGTGTCGGGATGGGATTAAGAGCACAGACAACAATGTGGAAGGATGTTCTAGATAATGACCTTGGTTATCCAAGGTGGGAGATGGTGGGACTGGATGGTAAGGAGGGTAAATGGAGAGAGGGAGCCATGATCTATAGATGGGAACACGATTATGCAAATGCATGCATCTGATCACATTTTCTCACCAAAGATATGTAAATCCATGAGTTGTTGTCTGTGGCAGAATTTATATTGTTTTCCCCCCTTTTCTCTTCTGTAATAGAATCTGGTTCTCTTGAGAAGGCAACAGTGTGCCTACTTAAGAGATTACATTTCCCAGCCTCTCTTGCAGCTAGGCATGGCCATGTGGCTAGTTCTGACCAGTGAGATAAAAGCAGGAAGTGGTTAAAGCCTCCTCCCTTAAAAGGGAGACAGGTGATATAGGCCCTTTTGTTCCTTTAGATGCTTTCCTGCTGCTTCGCTGGAATGCACACCTGATGGCTGGTGCTTGAGCAGCCATCTTCAACTTTGAGGGGACCTTAAGAATGGAAACCATTGACAAACAATGGCAGAATCTGAGTTCCTCTCAACCACAGAGCCATCCCACCAGCCTGGACTGCCTACCTGGAGACTTCTTTTATGTGGGAGAGGAATTAACTTTTTAAAGCCTCTGTTAGGTTTTGTCTGTGTTACAAGCAGCCATAGTTCCTGTTTAAAACAGTATTTACTAAAAAACCCAAGAAATCAAAAGAATACACATTCAATCACAAAGTGCCAAGCTGCAGATGGAGTATTAAAAGTGGGAATTAAGAGACCACAGTAAATGAGGCATCCTAGACTGCTTATGGTCGTGGGTATTTGCTTCCAGGCTATTTATTCAGAATTGCCTAAGCTCAAAGTAACTCGACCAAAACCTACTCACTACTATGAAAAGTTCAGGCTTGCTTCCATTTAGAAGCACAGGTGGTATCTCAGTAATCAGAATTCAGGTAACAAAGCGTTATTAAGCATCTCTGTCCACCATACAGTAACCACTCTAAGGAATACATGACCCAGTTCCTGATGCCACGTTAAGACTCACTGAGAAACTAGAGCACATTAGCAGATGCTGTCATGAAGCACCAGGGCGAGGAACCACTTGGCCTTGAGGCAGGTTGTTGGTAATTCTCTGGATTCACTTTTGTATTTGGAAGAACTATCTTAGTACATTAATTTGAAAAGGCTTTTTAAGGAAGAGAAAGATGCCATTATAACCTCTGAGAAGTGCAGTCATGTGTCACTTGACAGGGATACGTTCTGAGGCCTGTGCCATTAGGCGATTTTGTTGTGTGAACATAATGGAGTGCACTTACACAAACTAGACGGTACAGCGGCATATGACACACCTAGGCTAGCTGGTGGAGCCTGTTCCTCTACTAAGAACCTCTACAGCATGTGACTACTGAATACTGGAGGCAGTTTTTTTTTGTTGTTGTTTTGTTTGTTTTTGAGACGGAGTCTCTCTGTCACCCAGGCTGGAGTGCAGTGGCCGGATCTCAGCTCACTGCAAGCTCCGCCCCCCGGGTTCACGCCATTCTCCTGCCTCAGCCTCTCGAGTAGCTGGGACTACAGGCGCCCGCCACCTTGCCCAGGTAATTTTTGTATTTTTAGTAGAGACGGGGTTTCACCATGTTGGCCAGGCTGGTCTCGATCTCCTGACCTCGTGATCCGCCTGCCTTGGCCTCCCAAAGTGCTGGGATTACAGGCATGAGCCACCACACCCGGCCTACTGTAGGCAATTGTAACACATTGGTAAGTATCTAAACGTGGAAAAGTACAAGAAAAATATAGTATCATCTTACGGAACCACTATCCTCTAGGTGGTCTGTTGGCCAAAATGTCATGATGTGGCTCATGGAAGTAGTATAATGCAGAAATCTGTCAGAGGCTTTAGGGGAGTCTTAGGTTAGACTGTGTTTCTGAAGATCTGTAATTAGAAAGGAGCATAGAATCACTTACGTAATATTTTCTGCTTAAATTATATTTTATAATGAGATCTTTATACTTGGGCTTTACTAAACCCGTTCAAGACTAGGGGATGTTTTTTTCTCCTCATAAATTGAGAAATGTCACTGAGAGAACAGCACTGCCATCTAGCCCATTTCTCTTAGAACTGCAGGTTTTGCCTCTGCAGCTTTTGACTTTGTAGGCAAAAGGTGAAGTTTTTCTAAATACTAGTTCACAAACTATCAATAGTAGCAAATACCTCAGAACTTAAGAAAAACCCCAACAGTTGGAAACATTGATGGGAAATAATGGCAAGTTAAGAAAGCATAGCTTCTTCCAACTTCGTGAGGTGAGGCATATTTAGAAAGAATTTGGGGCCGGGCGCGGTGGCTCAAGCCTGTAATCCCAGCATCTTGGGAGGCCGAGACGGGCGGATCACGAGGTCAGGAGATCGAGACCATCCTGGTGAACACGGTGAAACCCCGTCTCTACTAAAAAATACAAAAAACTAGCCGGGTGAGGTGGCGGGCGCCTGTAGTCCCAGCTACTCCAGAGGCTGAGGCAGGAGAATGGCGTGAACCCGGGAGGCGGAGCTTGCGGTGAGCTGAGATGGTGCCACTGCACTCCAGCCTGGGCGACAGAGCGGGACTCCGTCTCAAAAAAAAAAAAAAAAAAAAAAAAAAAATT
>NC_045439.1:1748839-1794175 GCF_002776525.5 Piliocolobus tephrosceles | reverse complement strand
CTTTTGTTAGAGTGACAGTTACATTAACAGTCCAGACTTCACTAGGCAACATATCCATGTAACAAAACTGCATCTGTACCCCCTAAATCTATCAAAAGAAGAAAAAGTTTAAAAGACACTGGGCGTGGTGGTTCATGCCTGTAATCCTAGCACTTTGGGAGGCCAAGGCAGGAGGATGGCTTGAAACCAGGAGTTTGAGACCAGTCTGGGCAATGTAGTGAGACCCCATCTGCAGAAAAATAAAATTGCCAGGTGTGGTGGTGTGTGCCTGTAGTCAAAGCTACTTGGGAGGCTGAAGTGGGAGGATTGCTTGAGCCCAGGAGTTTGAGGCTGCAGTGAGCTATGATTGTGCCACTGTACTCCAACCTGGGTGACAGAGTGAGACCTTGTCTCAAAAAAAATGAAAAAGAGAAAGTATGCTTACATTTGCCCATTCTAGCTCCACATGTAAGCTTGTGTAATATGAACCAGTGGAGAAAGAAACAAGTTCTAATAACGTTCTCAACGTTTGCTTACAAGAAAAATAATTTGGAGAACTGTTAGATTAAGAGTTTTGTTGTTATTGGTCATTTAGGTTCATTGTAACAACTTTTGATTTGGGATGGTATAAGACTAAAGGATAGTTTACAGTAAGAAATAGAATTTCAGCATTGATAGTCTGTTCTCTCCTTTTTTCAGAGAGCTGTAGATTAGAGATTCTTGTTTCCCCTTTGAAATTGTTTGAGGCATAATTTACAGAGAAATGTACAGATCTGAATTCTAGTGCAGTGAGTGCTGATGAATTCATACACCCATGCAGCCACACGGCTACTAGGATGACAGTATTTCCATCACCATGGGACGTTCCCATAGATACAACCGCACTTCTGATTACTTTCACTATAGATTTGTTTGGTTTTGAGACACAGCCTTGCTCTGTTACCCAGACTGGAGTGCAGTGGTGCGATCTCAGCTCACTGCAGCCTCCGCCTCCCAGGTTCAAGCAATTCTCCTGCCTCAGCCTCCCAAGTAGCTGGGACTACGGGCTCCTGCCATCATGCCTGGCTAATTTTTGTATTTTTAGTAGAGACAGGATTTCACCATGTTGGTCAGGCTGGTCTCAAACTCTTGAGCCCAAGTGATCCGCCTGCCTCAGCCCCTCAAAATGCTGGGATTACAGGCATGAGCCACCATGCCCAGCCTATAGATTAGTTTTGATTGTTGTAAAAGTTCATATAAATGTAATCCCACAGTGTGTACTCTTTTGTATCAGGCTGCTTTTGCTCAATATGTTTGTTTGAGGTTGATGTTATAGCAGCACAAAACAGACCAAGATACACGTTTAAGTCAATGCTTTTTTTTTTTTGTTTTCTATTGTATAAATATACCAGTTTCTTGGCTGGGCATAGTGGCTCATGCCTGTAATCCCAGCACTTTGGGAGGCTAAGGTGGGTGGATCACCTGAGGGTGGAAGTTTGAGACCAGCCTGACCAACATGGTGAAACTCTGTCTCTCCTAAAAATACAAAAATTCGCCAGATGCGGTGGTGACCAGACCCTGTAATCGCAGCTACTCAGGAGGCTGAGGTAGGAGAATCGCTTGAACCCGGGAGGCAGAGGTTGCAGTGAGCCAAGATTCTGCCACTGCACAGCAGCCTGGGCGACAGAGTGAGACTCCGTCTCAAACCACACACAGACACACACACACGTTTCTTTATTCTTCTACTGATGGGCATTGGATTGTTTTCACTTTTTACCTATTATGAATAAAATTTCTGTGAACAAGTCTTTGTAGATATTTATTTTTGTTTCTCTTGGATAAATACCGAGGAGTTGTGGGATTACTGGGTCATTGAGCAGATGATTGTTTAATCTTGTAAGAAGCGACCAGATTGTCTAAAGCGGTTGTAATACTTACATTCCGTGCTAGTTGGAGCTTTTCTCTCTCAGCCCTCAATCCACCCTTCTTTGCCGTCCAGTCCGGGAGCTGGTCTGTAAACAGTTCCTTCTTTCCCAGCGGATGCAATGTTAGGCGTTGCCGGCAGAGGGCACTGGAGGGATGCTGCAGGAGGGGGGGGGGGGGGGGGGGGGCTGCTCTTCCTGTTTCGGTGCTTCTTGCCAGCAGGTGGCCTCCCAGCACGTCTCAGCAATAAGCATTTCCTGCCCCCCAGGCGCAGCCTTTGCACCTCTGGTCATTCCGTGACCCCAGCCACTCTCTCTCCAAAGAGATCTGAGTCTCATTCTGGGTGTCGGAGCAGGGCTCTTCCAAGTTTCTTCCTCCCATGGGTGTTGTCCTTGATCCTAGAGGTAGTGGCTGCTGCACATCTGCTCTTCCTATGTTCTTGGGACATGTTTCTACCCTTCTCAGTAGTTCATTCCCTTTAACTAAACATTTATTTTTATTTATTTTTAGCGACAGAGTCTTGCTCTGTCACCCAGGCTGGAGTGCAGTGGTGCGATTCACTTCCTGGGTTCAAGCGATCCCTCTGCCTCAGCCCCCTGAGTAGCTGGGACCAAGGTGTGCACCACCACACCCAGCTGGTTTTTAATTTCTGTAGAGAAGAATTTTCTCTGCCTTGGCCTCCTGGTGCTAAGTTTACAGGCATGAGCCACCACACCTGGTCCCCCGATTTTTTATGTTAAAATTTGCCCATATCTTCCTTGGTGAAGTATCTGCTCAAGTCTTGTGCCCCTTTTGGGGGGAGTTGTTTGCATTTTTATTGAGTTGTAGGAGTTCTTTCGTCAGAATGCAAGTCCTTTGGTATATGTCTTGTGAACATTTTCTTCTAGTCTATCCTTGCCTGCTCACTTTTTTTATTGTGGTAGAAAACATAAAAAGGTACCATCTTAACTATTTTTGAGTGTACCGTTCAGTAGTGTTAAGTACATTCACATTGTTGTGAAAGGGATCCTGGAACTTTTTCATCTTGCACATTGGAAACTCTGCACCTATGAGGCGACTTCTCAGTCCCTCCTTCTCTCAGCCCTGGCAACCATCATTCCACTTCTGTCTCTGTATGTTTGGCTCCTCGTGGAGTCAGTCTGTTTTGTGCTGCTGTAACAGAATACCTGAGACTGGGTAATTTATAAACGGCAGAGATTTATCTCTCACAGTTCTGGAGGCTGGGAAGTCCAAGGTCATGGAGCTGGCATCTGACATCTGGTGAGGATCTGGGCTTCTGCTTCCAAGATGGCATCTTGAAGTCTGTGTCCTCATGTGGCAGAAGGGGAAAAAAGACCAAACTCCCTCAGTCACGTCTATTTATAGTGGCATTAACTCATTCACGAGGGCTCACCCTCATGACCTAAACATCTTCTAAAAGGCCCCACTTCCAAACACCGTTGCATTGCGGATTAAGTTTCCAACAAGTGAGTTTTGGGGGATGCATTCAGACCACAGCATCTGGTACCCCATGTAAGTGGGATCCTGTTGTACAGAAGGTCCTTGATCTACGATGTTTGAACTTAATGATTTTTTGACCTATGATGGGTTTATTAGAACGTAATTCCATTGTAAACATCTGTATTTGTATTTCTGTGATTGGCTTATTTCACCTAGCATACCCTATGTTGTCGCCCGTGGCAGGATTGCCTTCCTTTTCTGTGGATATACCGCCTTGCTTCTCTACTCATCTGGGGGTGGACACTCAGGGTGCTTCCGCCTCTCGGCTTTTGTGAGCAGTGCTGCTACGAACGCGGGTGTGCAAACATCTCTCTGAGACCTTCCTTTCCAATCTTTTGTCTCTGTTCTCAAATGGAATTGCTGGACCCTATGGTAGGTCTAATTTTAATTTATGGAGGAACCTCTATCCCGTTTCCCATAGTGGCTGTACCGTTTTATAATCCACCAGCAGTGCACCAGAATTCCAAGGTCTCCACATCTTTGCAAACACTCATTGTCTGTTTTTTTGATAGTAGCCGTTCCAGGTGAGTGGGGACACAACGTGGCTTTGGTTTGCGCTTCCCTGATGGTTAGTGATGTTGAGCATCTTCTCATATTCTTCTTGGCCATGTGTATATCATCTTTGGAGTCATGTCTATTCAAGTCCTTTGCCCTTATTTATTTATGAGACAGGGGCACAGTCTGTCACCAGGCTGGAGCACAGTGGCGCGATCATAGCCCACACAGTGACCCTTCCGTGCTTCCCACACTCCCCTGGGGTCCAACCTTCTGCCGAAGATGCCCCAGCTCTCCGCAGTTCCCTGCCCAGGCCCCAGATTCCTTCCCCCATCGGAAAGTTTCTTAGGCTTCCTCTCTTTGGGGTCACCACACACCTCTGTTCCCCTCCAGCCCACTGGCCCAGGCCAGGCCAGCCCCTACTTCAACACAGTGTCAGGAACCCCCATGGTGTCCACAAGCCCAGTGCAGCGCTCACCTGCCATGGGACCCGCTGTGTGCCTCAGTCCCCTCGCTCGCCAAATAGGATTATCATCCTCTGCCTCGGTGTAGTTACAGGGGTGAGATGTGCCTGGATTTGCAGGGTGGCTGCAACAGTGCCTGGCCCAAAGGCAGTACCATGAAGACTCACAGTGTAGGGCAACAGACAAAGCCTGAGTAGCTGAAGAAGTGCGGCCTCCCAGGGACTCCCTTTCCAGGCCCACTGCCACGGCCAGAACCCAGGGGGGCACCATGTACCTTACCAGCAGCCTCAGCACTGTGCCTCGTCTCCGGGAGTCTTGGCTTGTTTGTGTGGAGCTGGGGACTGGAAGAGCAGAGCTTGTGACCTGAGGCCACCCAGCCTCAGGGTGGAGGTGACCACCCCGGACCAAGATCTGCCCCAGTGAGCGGCCGAGGACAGACAGGAGTATGTGAGGCATTCCTGCGGCCCCTTGCTCGGCACCCAGGCGCTTCCTTCTGCCCCTTTGCCTCTGGAAAGCCAGCCATGGCACGGCCACAGGCGCCTGCCGCCGGCACCCCCCCAACACAATACATAAGGGAGTGGGTGTGGCTGTTTCAAGAAAACCGTGTTCACACACACAGGTGCACCGGGCCTGGCCGTCGAGCCCTGGTTTGCCGTCCTTTGTTCTAGACCAGTGGTTCCCAAATGTGCACCTGTATCAGCATCACCCAGAGCAGGGTCAGAGTCTGGACTCCTGAGCCCCACCCAGAGTCGCTCTCAGGGGTCTGGGCTTTGCATTTCCACAGGTTCCAGGTGCTGCTGCTGGAGCAGAGGCCACGCTCTGAGCACCTTGCTCTAGAAGAAGAGGTGCAGAAAAGGTAGGCAGGGCTGCAGAAAAGGTAGGCAGGGCTGCAGAAAAGGTAGGCAGGGCTGTAGGGTGGTCTGGACCACTGGGCGCTGTCGAATGGCAGATGCCGTTCCACGCAGTGAGCTCTGGGTGGGACTGGAGTGGATTTATAAACACTCTGGGAGGGTCCCACCGAGAACTCTCCTGTGCTGTGTGGAAGGAGGCCACTGGGGAGGGTGTAGACGGGAAGTGAGAGAGAAGAGGGATGAGGAGAGCCCGGGGTGGCCAAGGAAACATTTTTCTGAACAATCAGAAAAGGAGGGGCAGGCAGAACCTGGGGACTTGGCTGGGGCTGCCCAGGTTCCCTGGACTCACCTCCTGGCACTACACCGCCTGGGGAGCCAGGGCGCCAGGAGCCAGGGAGCGACCGGCATGTGCTGCACCTTCCTACCCCAGCCCCTGGTGGAGAGCACTGCCTTCAGCAGCAGGCAGCACAGCGATGGCCAAGTGTCCTTCCAGGAGGACAGACGTTTGCCCCTCCACGCCACTCACCTGGGGTGAGGCCGCAGCAGCCTCCACCTTGCTCCACACATGGCCAGCTTCTGGCCTCCCCTCACCAAGCCCCGGGACTTCACATGCAGATCGCTTCCCGGCCTTCTCCCCTCGCGGTCCTGGGTTCTCTCCTCCTGGCCTTTGAGGCTGGAATGTCCAGGCTCAGACTGGGGCCTCTGTCTCTGCTGACACCTTGCTGCTGTCGTGACTTTGTTGTCCCTGTGCCGCTGACTGCAGGACGCGCAGCCGAGTCTCCTCGAACCTGCCCAGGTGGCCCCCAAGCAGGATGCGTCCAACGCACCTTGCTTCCCTCTGCCCGGCCCCAAGCCCCACTCCGGCCCCTGCTTTCTCAGCAAGGACATCCCCATTCCGTGGCTGCTCTGGCCAAAGACAGGAGAGTCACGCTTCCTCTTCTCTTCGGCTGGTACCCCCCAAGCTCCAACCTGTGCTCCCAGCACTCCCACCTCGCACTTTCCCATCCCCAGCTCTTCCCCACCCTGCCCAAAGCCCTCCTGACCCCATTCTTGCCTCGGTCTCTCTGCACACAGCAGCCAGAGAATAAACAAACCAGCCAACGAACACGAAACTGGATTTTCAGGGGGCTGTGATGGGCTGGATTGTCTCCCTTAGATTCAAATGTTGAAGTCCCCCACACCCCAATGTCTTAGAATGCAACTGTATTTGGAGATAGACTTTACAGAGATGGTTGAATTAAAATGAGGCCCCAAACTCAATATGACTGGTATGTCTATGAAAAGAGAAAGTCTGGACATCTGGAGATCCATCAGAGAGGCATGACTGCGCAGAGGAAAGACCCGGTGAGGCACAGCAAGCAGGCACCGTCTGCTCGCCCAGGAGACAGGTCGCAGGAAACACCAACCCATGACACCCTGACTTTAGACTTCCACCCCCCAGAACTGTGAGAAGTAGACCTCCTTGCACTGTAAATCACTCATTCTGTTACTGCAGTCCCAGAAAACTAACACAGACTCTTGCTGGGCAGAATACGTTTGTTTCTCTGCAGACAAGATTAATTTTGCACCGTTGCTACCAAAATAATTCTATGGGACTGGGCGCTGTGGCTCACACCTGTAATCCCAACACTTAGGGAGGCCGAGGCGGGTGGAGCGCCTGAGGTCAGGAGTTCAAGACCACCCTGGCCGACTTGGTGAAACCCCGTGTCTACTACAAATACAACAACAACAACAAAGCCGGGCATGGTGGTGCGCACCCTGCAATCCCAGCTATTCGGGGAACTGAGACAGGAGAATTGCTTGAACCTGGGAGGCAGAGGTTGCAGTGAGCCAAGATCTTGCTACTGCACTCCAGGTAACAGAATAATAATAATAATTTTTATTATGGAATCTGTCAAGTGCTGGCGCCTTCCGGGGGCAACACACAGTTTCCCACCAAAGGGCATCAGTGCCCCAGGCAGTCAAGGTGCCAGGAGGTGAGGAGGCCGTGGATCTTCTGTCTACCTGGGGGCAAGCCTGCAGCTTGGGACCCTCCTGGGACCCTGTACCCGCCACTGCCCTGCCCTCCTGGGCTCTCATGGGAGTGAAGTGGGGTGGGCTCTGTAGGAGTTAAAGAGGAAAGAAACATGAAAAGTGGCTCAACAGTCAAAGACCAGTTTATTTTGGAGAATAAACCTGAGAGGGACTTCTGGCCGATTTTGGTCAGGAGCGTTCTCTCTTACAGACTAAGGATCTTTAAGGGTTTAGGAAGCTGGGAGCTTATCGCAGGCTTGGAATGTTTCTATGTGAGGGAAAGTTTATTGCGGGGTTGGAATGTCTCCGGTAGGAGGGGAGGTTATCTGGAGGCTGGCATGTTTCTGGTTGGAGATGTTACTTGTGGTTTATGGTTGTGCTGACATTAGCTATTAGGCTGATGTGTTTTGGGTTGGATTTAGGCAGTTTTTTAATCAAATGGAACTTAAAATGGCGGTGTTTGTCCAAGAGGGCGATACTCCTGCGGTCCGGCTCCAGCCCTGGGGGGCCCCTCTGGATGGTGTGTGAACGTGCACACGTGGAGGGGCTGGTCCAGCTCTGCCTGCTTCTAGCCACCCAATGGAGGGACAGCAGGGCCTGGGCAGCAATGCCGGCCTTGGAGCACTGGGGCTGTGGAGGCTGCTTGAGAGGACACTGTGCTCAGGTCTTGGAGGGCCTTGGGCACTACGGTCTGCGAGGCACCACATGTCACAGCTACTCAAACACCCAGGGCCACCACGGAGGGCCAATGGCCGCGGGGTGGCTCAGGACCCGCCCCGCCCGTGTCCCTGCCTTTCTGGCTGCCCCCTAGTCCCTGGACAGACGCTCCCCACCCCAGAGCGGGTCCCACCCAATCCCTTGCTCAGGCAGGAGCTGCCCTTGCTGCCCTCACAGACCTCACCTCTTCCTACATGTTTCCAAGGCCGTGCCCCGCCCACTACCCCGCCAGGCCCCGCCCCTACCCCGCCACGCCACGCCCCCACCCCGCCACGCCACGCCTCTCTCTCCGACCCTGGACGGTCCCCTGGACCCATCCCGCCCCTCAATCCTGCCCCCGCTCGCCTCTGCGGGGCCTCCCACCCTCCCGGGCGGACTCCACTCCCGCCCCCTCCCCGTGGGTGCCCCCGCCCTCCCAGGCTGCCCCCGGCGCCCCGGGCCTCCTCCCCGCAGTCCCTGGGTCCCGCAGGCCCCGCGTCCCCGCTGCACCCCCGTCCACTCCCGTGGTCCCCGGTCCGGCATGGCGCGCGCGATGGGGTCCGAGCGGAGGCTGCTGGCCGTCTACACCGGCGGCACCATTGGCATGCGGAGTGAGCTCGGCGGTGAGTCTGAGACCCGGCGCCCTGGGCGGGGGAGGCCTCTGGACCTGGCCGAGACCGGGAGCCTCTGACCCTCCTGCACCCACGGGGATTGTGGGGGAGTCAGATCCGCGCCTGGTTGGGGGTTGCGGGTTGGGGTCGCTCTCCTTCGGTTCCGGCCACCGCCGCCCCCGCGCGTGGAGCCCCCACCTGGACAGAGGAGGTCGCGGTGGGTCCTCGTGGTCGCGGTGCTCTTGGGAGCGCCCTGCGACCCTGGGGCCAGGCCCCCTGTGCTGCCGCTGCGCCCCTGAGGGCCAGCGCCCTGGAGCCCTGCAATATGGGGCAGGAGGGCCCCAGGGCTTTAGCCTGCCCCTCCTGCCCTGGACACACAAGCCGGGAAGGCTTAGGAGGCTGCAAGGACCCCTCACCTGCGACACCCAGAAGGGTGTCCCCATCCCCTGAGTTCCGTGGGGTCCTGGTCAGGCAGCAGTGCCTGGCACGATACTGGGGCCACCTGGCATCTGCGGGGACACATGCGTTCACACTGGAGGTGGCCTCAGAGCCCTGCTTCCTCTGCCCCGTGTGGACCTAGTTGACTAGAGACCAGCGATTGCACCCGGACTGAGTTCTGCCTGGGTAGGGTCAAGGCCTGGGACAGGCACCGAGCTCTGTGGTACTCCAGCACAGTGCTGCCAGCCTGGGCTGGGCACAGGAAGGATGGTAGCTTGGGGAGCCTGAGGCCACTAGGATGGGGAGAGGACAGTTGCACTGGAGCCTCCAGAATGCCTGGGTGCTCCCCAGGAGGGCAGGACCTGCCTGGGGCCCCCACGTGGGCTCTGCTGTGATGTGGGGTGCTCCCTCCCTCGGGGCCAGAACAGCCCCCTCGCCCGTCCTGAACCTCTTTGCGACCCTCCATGAACCACTGCCTGCCTTTGCCTCGGGAGCCCTTTCTACTCCTCCTCCCGCTCCCGCTCACCGCTCCCTGCTGGCCTGGCCCCTCCCCACACTACTGCTTGTGTCCACCGCAGCTCTCCCTCCTGAGACGGCTGGGACCCTCTCCGGCTCTGCCAGAGCCCCAGGGCCTCCCCTGGCATGACCAGAATATTCTCTTGTCCCTTGCCCATCTGCCAACCACTTCCCTGCCCCTCCTTTCCCCACCCCCTCTCAGGGCCTGTTCTCCAGCAGCTGTCTCTCCTGGCCACCCCTTTCCGCTGAAGTGGCCGCTCAGAAGCCACCAGCACTCTGTCGCTACTCTCAGATTCCACCTGCTGCACCGTGACTGGTGCAGACCCTCTGGAGGCCAACTGCGTGCCCAGCCCAGGAGACAAAGCCTAGTGGGGCTCGTCCACGAGGGACTCAGGCCCCAGGAACATGGCTGTCCAGGCTGCTGGGAGCCTCCTCTGCGCTTCTCCCTCTGCCTGTGAATGGAACAAAGTCATTCACAGTTTGGCAAACGCCCCTGTGTGACTCTCCACTGACACAGAGTGACACAGTTCCTGTGCTTGACCCTCACAAGCCAGAGAGAGAGGCTGCCATTGAAGGGATGGCATGCATTAAGGAGCTAGTCCCAGGGACAGGATCTGCCAGGGCCCTGCAGGGGCTGTGGGCTGATAACAGGGCCTGGGCCTGGTGTGTGGGTGGCGTGGAGTTTTGAGGCAGCCCAGGGAGGGCTTCTCTGAGGACACAAAGCCTGCAGGACAAAGGTGGGAGAGGACCAGGCCAGGAGCAGCCCTGCAAGGTGCAGGAAAGAGTATCGGGGAGCCCAGCAGGGCCAGAGCCTGCCAGAGCTGCCCCTGAGCAGGGACAGGACCTGGGGACTCTCTGGGGCCTGGTCCGACACCCCTGACACTACCCCTTCAGGCTTGGTGTGTGGCCAACTGCAATTTCGTTGAGCTCAACACATAGTTCTTGACTGGTCTGAACTGCAGGGACAGGTGGACTCTGACTGCAACCCCACCACACACCTGTCTCGCTTGGCCCCTGCGTGCTCACCGCAGCAGCCTGTGGGCGCACTCACATGCGTGAACCACATTTCTGAAAGAGGCTGTGAGGTCCTGCGTCTGGGTGGGGAACAAGAGACTTTGATGCTGGAAACTGGGTGTGGGGCGTCAGTCTTCAGACCTGAAGCAGCCTTCTGAGAGCCCTCGGTGCTCTGTGCGCTGGGTCCTGGCTTGTGTGTGGCTGTGAGGTCACCCCTAGCTGTTGCTAGCTGACCCAAGTGGGGCATCCACTTCTAGGAACCTGCAGGAACGGGCTCCCCCCGACCCCTCGTGAGGTTGGAGCAGCCAGCCTGTCCCAGCCGGCGAGGGCGCGTGTCTTCAGAGCCCTCGTGAAGGTGAGGGTCTCTCTTACCACAGAATGAGGCAGCATCTCCTGGCTCCACGCTGAGGGCTTCCAGGAGGACACTGCTGTCAGCCCCAGGCCCTCCTGTGCCCCCGTCGTCGCTGGCATCCTCACTGCTCCCCCTTCTCCACTTCAGGGGAGCCCATGGTTCAGCCCCAGAAGACAAAGGAGGAGGAGACAGGAGATCTGCTCCCCACTGTCTTCCTGGATGAGGGGACCACCCACGCCCATGGAGCAGCTGGGGAGCCCGAGGGCCGGGGCTGTGGGAGACCAGGGGCCCTCATGCCAGCTCTGCTGTGTGACGGCAGTCAGGCGTCCTTTGGGGACATGCAGACCCTCATGGTGTGGGAAGTGACAAGGCTTCCAGGAGCGAGGGCAGCACTCACAGGCCAGGGAGGGAGCCTGGCCTGGAGTCCAGGCGAGCCATCCCTCCATACCCCCATGAGTGCCTTGAGTCCCAGCCCCGCCAGGCGTCAATGATTTACTCCCTCCACTCTGCTGACGTGGGCTCTGGCCTTCCCTGGGGAGGTGAGAGGGGAGTGGTGGCTTTGCCACAGTAAAGCTGTTTGGATTGTCGCTGTTGGAACGGCTTCTGGGCCTGCTGGTAAACAGCGACCTGTGGGTGGAGCGCTGCACACCTGGGGCCCTGCCAGAGTTCAGGGAGGGCAGAGGCGATGCCAGCGGGGACGCCCCTCGACCCATCCCTTCTCTGAGTTCATTGAAGCTATCACAGGTCAAGGGGCAGAGTGAATCCAAAAACGGCTGATAAGCCCAAGCTGGCATCAGTGGCCACGTTCCATACTGTCGAGAAACTTGAAGACTTCCTGTGTCAAACTGGGAGCCCCACCTACTTGCCGGCTTGCCCCAAAGTCCCTCCTGAGCCCGGCTCCTTGCAGGCACAGCAGGGAGGGCGGAGCTTTGGGGCCAGGCAGCTGAGAGAAGCTCCCTGCCCACTGGCCACATGGGTCCCAGCAGCCGAGACTGTGGGTGGAGTGATGCCTGTGGCTTCTTGGTCACTGCAGCAGCGTCTGTGCCCTTGGCCTGGACCTCCTTCCTGAACGGGTGCTGCACACGTTCACAAGTTTCTTTTTTTTTGAGACGGAGTCTCGCTCTGTCGCCCAGGCTGGAGTGCAGTGGCCGGATCTCAGCTCACTGCAAGCTCCGCCTCCCGGGTTTACGCCATTCTCCTGGCTCAGCCTCCGGAGTAGCTGGGACTACAGGCGCCCGCCACCTCGCCCGGCTAGTTTTTTGTATTTTTAGTAGAGATGGGGTTTCACCGTGTTAGCCAGGATGGTCTCGATCTCCTGACCTCGTGATCCACCCGTCTCGGCCTCCCAAAGTGCTGGGATTACAGGCTTGAGCCACCGCGCCCCGCCTCGTTCACAAGTTTCTAAGCCTAAGCTTGACTTCGGTGGTGACAGTGGGGCCCTCCCTTCCAGGTGTTTGGCAGGGGGCTGAGGAGTTTCCAGGTCACCAGCGAACTCAGGCGCTTGCCTGGATAGGCCAAGGAAGAGGTTCCAGGCAGGGCCAGAGGGTTCAGGTTCTGCAGGTCTTGAAGCTTTTGGAGGGCCCTCATTGAGAAAAGTAATACCAGTTACAAACTCAGAGTTAGGTGTGAAAGTCGGTGTTTCTTTAAAATAAAAGAAGTTGCTCTGGATGACCGGGCTCAGTGGCTCACACCTGTAATCCCAGCACTTTGGGAGGCGGAAGCAGGTGGATCACTTGAGGTCAGGAGTTCAAGACCAGCCATGGACAACATGGTGAAACCCCTACTAAAAATACAAAAAATAAAAATAAAAAAAAAATAGCCATAATGTGGTGGTGGGTGCCGGTGCTCCCAGCTACTGGGGAAGTTGAGGCATGAGAATTGCTTGAACCCAGGAGGTGGAGGTTGCAGTGAGCCTGGATCTCGCCACTGCACTCCAGCCTGGGTGACAGAGTGAGACCTTGTCTCAAACAAACAGAAAAACCCTGATGCCACTGCATACCTGTTAGAATGGCTGCTGACATACCACACATTGACTGCGGGGTGAGGTGCTGGAGCCCCAGAATTAGAAAGTGGTTCACTTGCAGGTAGGTAAGAAAACTTTACTGACGACAGTACAGGCTTGAAAAAGGAACATTTGGCCAGACATGGTGGCTCAGGCCTGTAATTCCAACACTTTTGGGAGGCCAAGGCGGGTGGATCACTTGAGGTCAGGAGTTTGAGACCAGGCCGGCTAACATGGCGAAACACCGTCTCTTCTACTAAAAATAACAAATTAGCCAGGCGTGGTGGTGCATGCCTGTAATCCTGGTTACTCACGCCCCAGGTACTCGGGAGGCTAAGGCAGGAGAATTGCGTGAGCCTTGAAGGTGGAGATTGCAGTGAGTGGAGATGGCGTCATTGTACTCCAGCCTGGGCAACAGAGCGAGACTCTGTCTAAAAAAAAAAGGGAAAAAGAAAAAAACAAGAAATTGACCAGGCTGGTTTTGAACTCCTGGGCTCAAATGATTTTCCTGCATCAGCCTCCCAAAATTCTGGGCTTACAGGTATGAGCCATAAAAACCACCGCAAAGCACATATTCAGTGTTTTGCTCGAGAGAAGAGGACACCAAGAGAATTTAGTCTTTTCTTTGGCTGATTTCGCCTGTGGTGCCCACACGTCCCCCTGGCAGGGACAGCAGGGCCCATATCCACGCCTACCACTCTGCAGCATTCCTGGAAGTTTCTGGAAGCTGTTCCCCCACATGAGTCAGCAGCAGCTGGAGGTGACCTTGCACAATGTGAGTATGTCCCACAAAGCCAAACCAGATGTGCCCTCCACCTTCCCCGTGAGACACCCCAGCTTCACCTGCCACAAGGAGTGGAGAGTGACTTTTCATCAACTGGCCACTGTGCCGGGCGGCTGAACACCACAGAAGTTCATTCTCGGTTCTGGAGGCTGAGGCCTGAGAGGAGTTTCCCCGGGCTGAGCCAAGGTGCTGCAGGGCACCGCTCCCTCCTGAGGCTCTGTGGGAGGAACTGCCCCTGCCACCTCCACTGTGTGGTGGATGCCACAGTCCTTGGCTTGTGGCCGCATCACTCCAGTCATCCAGCCCAGCATCTCCAGGGGCCGCTCTGCCCTGTCATCATATGGCCTTCTCTTCTGTGCCTCCCGCCTCCCCATGCCCTGTGGCCTCCCGCCTGTAAGGAGACACGAGAGGGCGTTTAGGGCCCACCTCCCACCCCACGACCCCTAATATCACATCCACAAAGACTCTTCCATATGAAGTGACACCCACAGGTACCGGGGATTGGGAGGTGGACATCTTTTATATTTTCGTGTATTTATTTAATTTTTTGAGACACAGTCTCATTCTGTCACCCAGGCTGGAGTGCAGAGGTGCCATCTTGGCTCACTGCAACCCCCACCTGCCAGATTCAAGTGATTCTCCCGCCTCAAGCTCCCAAGTAGCTGGGATTACAGGTGTGCGCCACCATGCCCAGTTGATTTTTGTATCTTTCATAAAGATGGGATTTCACCATGTTGGCCAGGCTGGTCTTGAATTCTTGACCTCAAGCAATCCGCCACCTCAGCCACCCAAAGTGCTGGGATTCCAGGCCTGAGCCACTGCGCCGGGCCCTGGGATGTGGACATCTTCTAGGATGCTTTTTCAACCCACCGCACATGAGACGGGGACACATCCAGTCCTCCGGCAAACGTCCCCGGGGCTCCACCGGCCTTTGTGTAAGGCCAGAGAAGATCATGGGTGCCATAAACCTGCGTGGGGCCAAGGGGCTGGTGTCCTGGGGCTGGTGACTTAACAGGCAGAGATGTGGAGACCGGGCTGAGCCCAGCGGTGGAGGGCGATGGCAGGGAGGGGTGCGGCTGGAGGGGTATCAGAGGGGGCCGCTTTAAATCGCTGAGTTTGGGGCTGGTGCCCCAATCTGGGTCTTGAGGCACCTACTGGGTGAGAAGTGGAGATGAGGCAGGACTTCCAGGCAGAGCCTGCAGCACATCCACAGTGAGGCAAAGGCTGAGCCCCGTGGACCTTGGTGAGGAGTGTGGACTGAGCATTTGGAGAAGGGGGTGGGAGCAGGGGCAGGGCCTAGATGGAGCAGCTGGAGACCTGGGCAGAGCTCCTGGGGCTGTCCAGGTGTGAAATGAGGACTCACCATGGGCTCCAAGGCAGGAAGCCATGGCTTCCAAACGCGGGTCAGCGGCCTGTCCTCTGAGGGGTCCCGGGGCAGCATAGCCCTCCCGCCAAGCCTCTGACTGTCATAAGACAGGAGCCCCATCCCACCAGCTCCGGTCCTGCCCCTCACTGAGGGAGGAGGAGGCCATGGCTGCCAGTCCCTGACCCCCCATCCACCTGGACTCTGCCTGCAGTGCTCGTGCCTGGGACGGGCCTGGCTGCCATCCTGAGGACACTGCCCATGTTCCATGACGAGGAGCATGCCCGAGCCCGCGGCCTCTCCGAGGACATCCTGGTGCTGCCGTGAGTGTGGGCTCCTCCCGGTCCCGGGCAGGGCATAGCTGCTGGGGGGCACTGAACCCGAGGCTGGGCACTGCTGGCCAGGCCCACACGAGCCATTTGCTCACCCCCATCTCTAACATCCCCTCAGCTTACAGGGCTTTAGGACTGACCAGCAGCCGCCTTCCACCAGAGCCTGAGCCTCGGAGGCTGCCCCTGGGCCTGGTCCCACCTTCCCTCCCTGCCCTTCTCCCACACCCCCAGCCAGGCTGGTTCGGCAAGTGTGATGAAGGCTCCCCATCTAGGGGCCCTGTATATCAGGAGCCGGCTGGCCCAGGCAGCCTTGCCCCGAGCATGGAGATCCTTCCATTGTCTGCTCTGGGCCCAGCTCCCTGATGTCCCCACAGCTGGGGGTGAGCTGGGAGTTGCCCTCGTGGTGGGAGTTGCCCTGCGTGGCCACAGCGGTCGCAGGCAAGCCTCCTGCCAGCAACCTCTCCTGCCGGGGCATGGGCTAGTCCCAGCCCCACTCTCCGAGCTGCTGTGGGAAGGAGACTGCTGGGAAGGGCCCATCCTGACCCACATCCTCGCCCCTGTGGGGAGCTCCAGGTGGAAGGGGTCCGAGCCCTGTGCGTGGGATGCTGAGAATTTGCTACGTGCAGAGCCCTTGGCGTAGGGGCCCCAGCTCTGCCAGAGGGGAGCAGAGCAGGTCAGGGCATTTGGAGGTGCAGAGCAGGAGAGCAGGGACGTCTCCTGCTGTTCCCGTCCCGCAGCCCGGCCACCCCTAACCAGAGGATCCTCTACACTGTGCTGGAGTGCCAGCCCCTCTTCGACTCCAGTGACATGACCATCGCTGAGTGGGTTCGCGTTGCCCAGACCATCGAGGTAGTGGGGCTGGGGAGTGCTGGGTGGGGCTGTGGTGTGTGGGTGGGGCTGTGGGGAGTGGGCAGGGCTATTGGGTGTGGGTGGGGCTAGGGAGCATGGGCGGAACTGTGGAGTGTGGGCGGGGCTGTGGAGAGTGGGTGGGGCTGTGGGTGTGGGCGGGGCTGTGTTATGTGGGCAGGGCTGTGTTTCATGGGTGGAGCTGTGTTGTGGGTGGGGCTGTAAAGTGGGGGTGGGGCTATTTGTGTGGGTGGGGCTATGCCTGTGGGCAGGGCTGTGGGTATGGGCGGGGCTGGTGGATGGGCAGTGGCCCACAGAAACACTCTGGGACAGGTGAGGAGCTGCAGATTCTGGGGTGGAGTCCACCTGCCCAGCCTGGGGCCTCGGAGCATCTGGGAATGGCAGCTTCAGGAAAGGGCAGGGTCCTCATGTCAGAGCTGGGGGCAAGACTCTGAGGCCCTCTCCCTCATGCAAGCTGGGGGTGGGCATAGAGGGCCAAGTCGACTTCCCAGGCGAGGACACAGCGGGAACAGCTGTCTTAGCCTGTCTCAGTTAGTATCTGGGGCATGGTGTGTGATGCTACCTCAAGGGCCGACACGCTCCTTGTGCCTGGCTGGTGACCGGCTCACTGCCCTCTGTCTGTCCTCTCCCCAGTTGGGGTCTTAGTGGATTTAGGACCACAGCACTTCTTGCAGACTCTTGTGGTTTACAGCGACCTGTGTGCTCACCCTGCAGGCAGAACCACCCCCACCCCATCAGCCTTTCTTCTCCATTCTCCCCCACCACAGCACGCTCCCACGTGCCTGAGCTGCCTCCCCTGGCGGGCGCCTCCTGCCCCCTCCAGTCCCAGTTCTCACCTGCTTCGTTTACAAACCCCCTGCTCCCCTGAGTGGGAACACCTAGGCTTCCCCTTCCCAGCAGCGGGGTGGGGGGCAGCACCACCAGGACAGGCTCCTCCATCTGTGGCCGGCAGCCCTCACCGGGCAAGGCCTGACTGCTGTTTGAGCCCCACGTAGGTGCCCTGTGGTCCTTACTGCAGGGACCAGCCGTGGACAGCCTCACAAAGGCCTTCTCAGCTCAGGTGGCCCAGCCTGCCGTCTTGCCGCGAGTGGCCAGCAGAGGGCGCCCTTCCCCTCCCTGGCCTCCGCTCCAATGCAGTTCCCGGGCCTACAGGGCTTGGTGTTCTAATAGCCCACCGGGACCCTGGGCTCTTGGAACGGTGCCCTGGCAGCCACAGCCTGGACCTGCCACCCTCCAGGGGGTGGTGGCCAGAGGACGTCCCTGCATGGCCAGCTTCACTGCTGCCCTTCAGTGTCCTGCCCGGCCACCCAGGTCCAGATCCAGACAACCTCCAGGATCACCTGCTGGCTCCCAGCCATGGCTGTGCCCTGACCCTGCAGGCGTCCTTGTGCCCACCGTTGTGTCTTGCCTGATCCGCCGTCTGCGCTTCGAGGCTCATACACCGCCACAGCCCCCTGCTGCCATGTGAGGCGCTCTCCCACCCTCCGGGAATGTGCAGAGGCCCCTCGGAGGGACTCATTCTCGAGTGCTCTGAGGGGAGCCTCAGCGCGCGGTGTGTGCACCCGCGTGGCATGGAAGCCTCGGGGCAGGGACAGCGTGGGGATCCCAGGACTCCACGCCAGGTGCTCACCCTCCAGAGAGGGACTTCCAGGCCAGGGCCCCATGGGCGCCTCCTCGTAGTCCTCCACTCTTTCCTCCACTCTTTCCCCCTGCGGCACCCTCCCCCACGCCTGCTCCCCGAGGGGCTGGCCTGCCTGAGTGCGCACCCCTCCTGCAGAGGCACTACAAGCAGTACCACGGCTTTGTGGTCATCCACGGCACTGACACCATGGCCTTTGCTGCCTCGATGCTGTCCTTCATGCTGGAGAACCTGCAGAAGACCGTCGTCCTCACTGGGGCCCAGGTAACCTCAGGGGCCCGGGGCTCCTAGGAACAGGGGCTTCCTGAGGCCACAGGTCAAGTCTGTGCTGCCAGCGGCCGCTGCGGGATCCTGGGCTTCCTGCTCAGCCCAGCAGCTCCTGAGCTGGCTGCTGCACGGCCCGTGCTGGGCCTCGCGAATGCTCAGGTCCTGCCAGAGTGCCAGCCCACTTACCCCATGGTGGGGGTCGTCTCCTGCTGGTGGCCCCGGGAGCTGTGAGGCCCTGGAGCACCCAGAGCCATGCCCACCTCGGCCCTGGGGATGCCAGGCATCATTCCTCTCCTCCCGATGCTTGCTCGTGGCTGCTGCCCACCTCTCCGTCTGGCGCAACAGGATGGCTGCACACAGAGCAGCACCGGGAGGCCCCGGCCACGTCCCTGCCTTTGTCCCTCTCTTTGCTCCACCCACTGTGGTTCCAGGCAATGCCATCCTGGGGGCCCTGGCACACGATTTTCCCGCCTCTCTCAACCTAACCCAGCACAAATCCCATAAGCCAAGGCCAGTGGATTGTTCTGGAAAACAGGATTTGAGGGGAGGTGGCAGGGGAGGTCGGCTAGAGGCTGACTAGGGGTCCCTGTTGCCTGCGGGTGGCAATGGGCACCTGAGCCCCTTGGGATCCTTTCCCATGGCTGAGGCTAAGGTCTTGTGTGGGAAGCCGGTACCTGTGTTCCTTTGAGCTTGGTGGCAGCTCCAGAAAACTCCATGGAGGCTCTCTTAGGAGGTCTGCGGGGAGCAGTCCAGGGAGGCGGCTCAGCCATCCCACTCTGCTTACCTGGAGCCATCTCCCTTGTCCCTCCAGGGTCTCCCTGGGGCCCACTGCACACCCGTTAGGGGTGGAGCAGCACCTCCCGCCCCAGAGCTGAGAAGGAGGGACAGGACTCTGGCTGGTTTTCCTCTTCCCAGACACTCCCGAGCCCTGGGGGAGCAGAACGTCCCATGGGCCTCTCCAGGGGAATCAAGGGCACAGTTACGAGCACTGCGGGCCCCAGGAATGCTAACATGCGTGTTCTCCTCTCCCTGATGTTGGCCTTTGTCAGGGCATCCTTATCCCTGTTATACCTATGGGGAAACTGAGGCTTATAGGCCAAGGACTCACCCACAGCCACGCACCACATAAGGGCTGAGCCAGGGAGGACCCAGGACCCAGGACCCGGGACTGCCACCCCCTGCCAGGGCTCTCTCCCTCCAGAGGCCCTGCACTGACCACTGCCCGGCTGCCTCCTCCTGAAGACCCTGGCCTCTGCACGGCCACCTGCGCCCTCCTGGGATACGCTACTCAGTCAGCCATAGGGCACGGTCGCCCATGCTAGACACAGGCAGCTGCGGGAAGAGCTGTACTGTGCCTGGCATCGTGAGGCAGTTCCTTTCTGTCACAGCCCACCCACCCCTCACCCCACCACCCTCCTTCCAGCCCACAGTTCTGCTGGGGTAGCGAGGGAGCTGGGCAGGGCAGCCGGGGTGGGAGGCCTGTGATGTGTTCTCCAGTATGGGGACCGGCTGGCCTCTGCTGCCAGCACTCAGCTCTTGGACCTGTAAAGGGAGCTGGTGGGTGGGTTGAGGTCCTGGGTACAGGCTGGCATCGTCCACAGGGGCAGCTGTTGTTGGCGGCCTTGGAGATGGGCTTACTGCCCAGCTCCTCTGAGCACCCCGTTCCCCCAAGACACCCATCTCCAGGCCGCCTGCTGCAGTCCAAGCCTGCCTGTCCTCTCTCCCACACCCCACCTGGGGCTCCTGGGCTGGGCCTGGAGGTTTACCTGGAGTGATGAGCTGGGCGTCCCAGGCTTCTGGGCTTCCCAGGCCCCAGCTCCTCCGTGGCCTCTCCCCAGATGCCCATCCATGCCCTGTGGAGCGACGGCCGTGAGAACCTGCTGGGGGCACTGCTCATGGCCGGCCAGTATGTGATCCCAGAGGTACCTGCCTGGCACGCGTGGAGGCAGGGCAGGTGGGGCGGGGGCGGGAGCCCGAGAGCAGCCAGGAAACAAAGTCCCCCCAGGCCCCTCCCCAGACGCCACTGCCAATGGCTGGGTGCACTGTCTTCTAGATCTTACGTTGTGGATATTTACATTAGAGATATGTATGTAAGTTTTACATTAGAGATATGTATATAAGTTTCTATAAAAATAGGTTGCAGCCAGCATGGCTTTGAAGGGTGTCCCTTGCCCTCCTCCATGTCTTTCCCTGTTTCATGTGGTATCCCCGCAAGATGTGTGCAAAGATACCCCAGGCTTGGGGCAGGGGCTTTCCCTTAGGCTCTTGAGCAGCTTGACTAGAGCTCCGACACCGGCTCCGGAGGGCCTCAGGGACTCCCACTCACCGTGGGCAGGGGGTCTCCAGCATCAGCTGTGCTCGCTGCACCTTTGGGATGAGTTCCCAGGGCTCTCTAAGAAACAGGGATGGGGGCAGTGGGCAGGTGGGAAGGGAAGGAAGTACGGTGCCCTCCTGCCACCCAGCCACCTGTACACCCCAGGCGCTGGGGTCCCCAGGCCTCTGAGGGCTCCGGTTAGCCGGGGGGTAGGTGGCAGGGCAGGAAAGGGCCCGAGCGGCGCAGTACCTGCTCCCAGGAGGGTCTCTGCCTGTGGTGGGTGGGGTTACAGTCCCGCCTCTCCCTGGGCCTGGGCACCCCATTGATGGCAGGGAGGGCAGAGGGGTCAGGGACAGGGTGGCCGCTGCTCTGAGCTCTGTCACTTCCTTCCCGCAGGTCTGCCTCTTCTTCCAGAATCAGCTGTTTCGGGGTAACCGGACGACCAAGGTAGACGCTCGGAGGTTCGCGGCCTTCTGCTCCCCGAACCTGCCACCTCTGGCCACTGTGGGTGCTGACGTCACAGGTAAGCCCCACAAGAGCAGGGCCAGGTGCCTGCCCAGTGCTGGTGCTGGGCAAGGGGTGGCTGCAGGGAGCTCGTGGCTGGGACTCGGCAGAATTTGAGAGGACCGTGCTTGGTTCTGAGTTGCCCTGGCTTATTTCTGCCCTGGGCTGTGGAGAAGCCAGGGCTGTGTGGACAGGCCTGCTGCGTGGCCACAGAGGTGGGGGCCTCCACAGGTCCCTGTAGGCTCAGAGGCGGGAGACCTGGAAGAGAGGTTTGGGGCATCTGGCCCTCGTGTGTCCTGCCCAACCCCTGGCCCCAGGCCTAGGAGGTCCTCAACGACCACCTGGCTCTGCCGCACCTCTGTGTGCCATAGCCTTGTCCCCAGGAGTTTCAGGGACTCTTTCTGTCCTCTGGTTCCGGCGGGCAGCCCAGCCATCCTTGTGGGGCTGACTCGAGCCAGTCCTGTGTCCTGAGGCTTCCTCCTGGGGGGCCCAGCCTGCCCCCTGGCCCTGGCTGTAGGAGCAGCCTTGGGGCTTGTTCTCAGAGACCTCACCTGAGACGCAGGGCCACTCCCATGGCCTGCCCGGAAGTCACCCCCTGGCCTACTGCCTCTCTGTCTGGGACGTGCGGCTCCTGAGGGAGCCCCTGCCTCCTGGACTCTACACGGCCCCTGCCCGCTCCAGGTCCATGACTGGCATGGCCGGTCCTTCTGACCCCACCCCAGCACCCCTCCCTGAGGCGGCAGGAGCGTCCCCTCTCTCCTGCGCGACGCATCCTGCCTACCCTGGCCCCTACTGTCTCGTGGCAGCCCCAAACCTGCCCTGTGTCTCATCCTGACTGACTGAGGTGGGGTCCAGCCCGGGGGAGGCTCCAGGGCTTGACAGCACTGGCCTTCCTTTGGGGGCATTTGATGCCTCGCCCGGGGCTGGGTGGGGCTGCCTGCCCAGGACGGAAGCAGCTGTTCCCATCTTGGGGGGGTGGGCTGGAGGTGCCCCCTCTCCCATGCTGGGCTTCTATCCAGGCCTGGGCCATGGCGGGCTGATGGCTCAAGCCCACAAGGTCACTGGACCCCTGAGGAGGCACTTCCTAGGGAATCTCCCGGTGTAGCAGAGGCTCCCCACTCCCTGCTCCCCGCTGCCCACTGCCCACTCCCCACTGCCCGCTCTCCGCTCCCCACTGCCTGCTCCCCACTCCCCATTTTAAGGAGGAGCAGACGCTCCTGGATAAAGGGTTGGGCTGTGGGCTGCTGGGGCGCGACTTCCCTCCTGAAAGATTTCCTGGACACAGGCAAGGACCCTGGCGAGCTCCAGGGCCTGGCATGAGGGTGCCCTGGGCAGGATCTGGCAGGGCAGGGGCCTTCCTGGAGCACCCACCAGAAGCCGGGGACAGGAGAGGCTCTGGGCACGTCTGGCTGCGGGGTGTCTGCAGAAACGGGTGGAGGCAGGTAATTCCAAAAGCCCCCGGCATCTTTGGCGCTCAAGACAAGGCGTGCGTGTGGGAGTCCGGGCTCGGTGGCAGCCTTGCTTGTTGCCCCAGGACCCCTCAGCAGGACAGAACAGAGGAAACTGCCTGGTTCTACAGGTGAGAAACGGAGGCAGAGACAGGCAGGCTCCCACAGGGAGGCACCGACTCAAGCCTGCACACTGTCTCCTGTCCTGGGCTCACACCCTGAGCTCCGAAGATGCTGGGGGCTTTCAGAATCACCTGCCTCCACCCGTTTCTGCAGACGCCCCGCAGCCAGACGTGCCCAGAGCCCCTCCTGTCCCCGGCTTCTGGTGGGTGCTCCAGGAAGGCCCCTGCCCCGCCAGACCCTTCCTAGGGCACCCTCATGCCAGGCCCTGGAGCTCCCCAGCGTCCTTGCCTGTGTCCCTGTTCCAGCAGGGGGACTGCTGCTCCCTTGAGCACCTTCTAGGGAGTGTGATGCCCAGAACACATCAGTGTGTCTAGCATGGGTGCAGCACACCGGGTCTCAGGCCTGGGCAGGGGTCCACTTGCTCACCAAGGGCCAGAGCAGCCCGAAAGGCTTCTTGGAGGAGGTGGCTTGTGAGCTGGTGCTGGTGGGGTACTGGCTTGCTTGCCCATGCTGGATGCTGGCACTTGGCCCCTCCAGCCCAGGGAGAAGGAGCAGCAAGAGGTGTGGGCGGTGCCCTGCAGGCCCAGCTCCCCCGTGGGGCCTGATTCACACCTTATCTGGGGCTCAGGAGTGGAGCTTCTGCTGGTGGGTGGACCGCGCCCCGGCAGGGCACAGAGGACCGTGCTCCGGATTCTAGGGACTCTGCCAGCACATGGTGCTAAGCCTGGGCAGGCCACGAGGCTCAAGACACACCGGCCTCAGGCCCAGGGCTGCGGAGCAGCTCCTGGGCATAGCTCTAAGGCTGGTCTGGACGAGAGGCTGTCCTGGTCCCAGCCCCCCACCCCTGAGTGTTTCCCACATGCATGTGGGCGTGGGAACCTGATGCCAGGCTGCCGGGCCGGTTCTGGCACCCGGTATTGAGAAACCTCAGGCCTTGCCCAGGGCGTGGCTGCTGGGGCCCCTGGGGAGGGGCACGGGTTGGCAGTGTGCACCCTCACCCTCTCTGAACCAGCTGGGGGTAGCAATGCCAACCTGGGCCGGGATGCCAGCTACCAGCAACCCTGTCAAGGGCTTGTCCTGGGTTTTTTACCTACTGTTTGGGAAGTGAGGGGCTGGGCTGGGCTGGGAGTCATGGGCGGGCTTGGTGCTCCTGTCTACAGTCGGCTCCACGCCAAGGAGTGGGGGGTGCATGGGAGGCTGGAGGAGGCCCTGCTGGCCCTGTCCTTTCTGTGTGTCTGAGGAGACCACACTGTCACCCCCAGGCAAATCCTGCACCCTTACCCTTCTGTGCTGAACCCTGGCCCTGGCCCACTCTGCTGGGGCCCTTGGAGCAGAGGAGGGTGGAGAAGGGGACATGGCTGTGGGGTCAGGCCAGGCCTCTCACACACCAGCTGTGGGTCCTTTCGCTGGGTCATCCCAACGCAGAGCCCCAGAGCCCTTTTCTGTGCACTGGGAGAAGCCACCTCCCTCCCAGACATGTCCCAGCCACCCCAGCTGTGCCACATCCAGCCTGGAGGCTGCAGACTACACCGTTCGGCTCCTGTGCTAAGCTCTGGTATCTGTAAAACAGGGCCATAGTCCCTCCTGGGGGTAAGGGGCCGAGCCGGCAGGGCCTCCCCTGGCGCTCCTGTCTGCCACTGCGTGCGGGGTCATCATTCCCCTGGCCTCCAGCCGGCCTGGACAGGAAGGACTGGGGTCCCGGGGGGACCTCCACAGACCCTCAGGAGGCGACGGTCAGTGCAGGGTGGGCGTGGGCCCTCTTTGTCTTTGTGTAATAACCCCCTCTGCAGCCATAACTCTCTGTTGGTGGAGGTGGTGCCCGCTCCTTCCCTGTGCTGACGCCTTATCTGCTTGTCCAGCTGAGACACACGCTGTCAGTGAAAGGGCATCTCACGCTGCCATCGTGTGGGGCTGACTGATGCTGTGGGCTCTGGTGGGGGTGGAAGACTCACTGCCGGGTCCCTGCTCCCCCTCTCTCATCCCCAGCACCCCACATCTCCCCTCTTCAGCTCCACCATGCCAGGGAAGTCCTTTTTATTGCATGCAAGCTGCTCTGGTGGAAGTGGCCAGAGACACATGGGTGACATCTCCCTGAGGGCAGGAGGAAGAGCCATGTGTGGGGGTCCTCCTGCCCAGGTTCCTGTCCCAGCACTGTGCCGGGCTCTCCAGGCGCCCAGGCCTTTCCCCGCCTCTGGGCTTCGGTTTCCCTGGGCTGGGCTCTCCAGCCTCCAGGGTGTTTACTGCTCTGGGCAGGCTCTGACACCGCACCGTGCGGTGGGAGTCCCCGGTATCCAGCCCTGCTCTGCTGGAGGCTGCCATGAGTGTGGAGAGGGGCCGAGGGAATGGACCCATCCTCGGCGCTGGCCTCTGAGGGTTTGGGGGCCGGGCTTGTGGCATCAGCCTCTCACCCCCACCCACAGTAGAGCGAGAAGGTCGGAAGAGCCGTGGGGGCTCGAGTGCTGCCAGAGAGGCGGCCTTCAGCTCGAGGACAGGCATGCCCTCTGGGGAGCCCCTCTGCATGGATGGGTTCAAGGGGCACTGACCCCAAATATCCATCCCTCTCCACTTCACCTGGAGCCTGCACCTCCACCGTCACCCACCCTGGGTGTGGGGAGTGGGTGATGGGTGCACATTAGGATTTTGGGGTGAACTGGATGGAGGCCTTCTCTCCCCAGAGGTGAGGGATCCGAAAGTCCATTTGTTCACTCATTCAACCACTGAGCCGGTGGGCAGTGGGCACAGTGGGTGCCCAGCAAGGGGCAGAGGAGGCTGGCTGGTTCGACGATGCTGCCCCACGCCTGTGACCCAGCGCAGCGACTGCTGGTGGCTCCCCAGTTGGGCACACCTGCCCTCCTCGTCTCTGCGCCCACCCGACGCCCCCATGCAGCCTGCAAGGCACAGCCGGGCCTCCATCTCTGCGGGGCCCTCCTGCCCCCTCGCCTGGCCAGCGGAGATTTCCTGGGCTGTCACCCTTGACACTGTGTTGCCCATCGGTCTCTCGCTGGCCGAGTGCCTCCTCCCGCAGCCCCGTGCATGCTGCAGAGCCTGGCACAGGCCGGATTGTGCCACAGCCTGGGAGGATTTGCCTGTGGGAGAGGAGGCAGGGCAAGGGGGCTGAGGTGTGAAGGCTCAGAGCTCTGAAAACAAGGGAGGAGGCGGCCTGTGCAGAGGGCCAGGTGCTGGGCTGGGGTCTCGGCTGGTGGGAGACCTGAATGTGCCACACAGGCCCTTCTCTGTCGTCAGTCAACAGGGAGCTGGTGCGGAAGGTCGGCGGGAAGGCGGGGCTGGTGGTGCACAGCAGCATGGAGCAGGATGTGGGCCTGCTACGCCTCTACCCTGGGATCCCCGCCGCCCTGGTAGGGACCGCCCCGGCCCTCCTGCCCCTGCAGCCCCGAGCCCCAGCCCTCTGCAGCTCCCATGGAGCTCCTTCTACCTCCCTCGCCAGCCAGGGTAGACCCCACATGGACTTGAGATGTCTGCAGTGTGGCCACACCGGCCCCAGGCCCTGTCCCCTGTCCTTGGTCATGGTGCTTTCCAGCCTCTTGGGGAGTGAGCAGGGTTGGGGCGTGGCTCACAGCTAGAGCGGGGTCCTCTATGCTTTCCTAGAGGCAGCGTCCTCCCCCAGATTCCAGCTGGCTCCGAGCCGCCCCTGCTGTGCTGGACAAGGGCGTTTGTGCTGGGGTCTCTGATGGCCTTCTTGGCTCCTCTCCCACCTCTCTGAAGTGTTTCCACGGTGTTCTGCCACACAAGGCCTTCGTCCCTACAGACAGGGCGACCCTTTGGGAGAAGGTGGGGGGAGCAGCCCCCTGCAGGTGCCAGCAGCCGTGCACACCTGCCAGGAGCCCCGCTGTCCTGGGAGCAGGGCAGGCACCAGCTGCCCCTGGCTTGGGGTCCCTCTCCTTGGGAGGACACGGGGCAAGCGTCAGTGGTGCTGAGGGCAGAGACCCTCACCATCCAGCCCTCCCTCCCCACCGCCCCACAGGTTCGGGCCTTCTTGCAGCCTCCCCTGAAGGGCATGGTCATGGAGACCTTCGGTTCGGGGAACGGACCCACCAAGCCCGACCTGCTGCAGGAGCTGCAGATGGCGACCGAGCGCGGCCTGGTCATCGTCAACTGTACCCACTGCCTCCAGGGGGCTGTGACCACAGACTATGCAGCTGGCATGGTAGTGCCGGGAGATCAGAGCCTAGCGGGGAAGGGGACAGCCTGAGGGCCTGGCAGAGGTGGGCTCTGACCCACCCCTCACGGGCTGGGGGCCGTGGTGAGTCACCCTTCCTGCCCACATGACCCCTCACAGGCCATGGAGGGAGCCGGCGTCATCTCAGGCTTCGACATGACGTCAGAGGCCGCGCTGGCCAAGCTATCGTATGTGCTGGGCCAGCCAGGGCTGAGCCTGGATGACAGGAAGGAGGTGCGGGCGCTCTGGGGCTGTGGGTGACCCTCGGTGTGCACGAGCCTGTCAGCTGGCTCCCGGGGCGTGCCTGGGGCGGTGCTGGAAGGGCCTGGGGGCCGGCCCAGGGTGTGTTGTGTTTGGGAAGGGGAGGGATGTGGCTCCCCATAGTGGTGAAGGGCAGCTCTGGGCCCAGGCTCCCCACAGCCCCTCAGGCTCCACCTCTCCTTGCGCCTTCTCAGCCTGCATAGAGGCCTGAGGCTCCCCTAACTGTCGCCAGGAAATCCTCTCCTGCTTCCCACTTTTCCTGGAGGGTAGGGTTCAGACCCAGCTGGCCCCAGACCCTTGGGCTGCCAGCCCCTGGGGCTGAGCAGAAACCTTAGGGGCCTCTGGAGACCCCGAGCTGGTAGGGCCGGGGAATGGGGCTGGCCTTGCGAGGGGACCTGGCCCACTCTGGCCCGAGGGATGAAGCACACACGGCCGAGGCTCAGGCCGAGGGCAACCTCTGCCTGTACCTGGGTAGCCCGACCCTCCAGGCTGTTCTGGGCTGCCCATCCAGCTCTTGCAAAGCCACTTCGCCTCTGTTCTCTCCCCCAGCTGCTGACCAAGGACCTTCGTGGGGAGATGACACCACCCTTGGTGGAAGAGTGCTGGCCCTCACTGCAGGGCAACGCGCTGGGCTGTGGGGTGTCCTGGCTCCTCAGTCTGAGCGGCAGCCAGGTAATGGCGTGGCACACGGGCCTGAGTGGCAGCTGGGGGCTGTGCATCCTGTTGGTCACCCTGGGATGCACTAGGCAGGCACGAGCCCCTGTAGTCTGCACTCCAGCCCGAACAGTTAGGCACACGCAGGTTCTGGGGCACAGGAGGAGGGTTTGGGGTCTGCAGCAAGGAGGATTTGCAGGGTCCCTGGGACAGGATGCAGGAAGGGCCAGGCGGTGGGCACACAGCAGGGAGGCTGGGGGCCAGGGCTCGGCAGGCCACTGCCTTCTGACTGGCAGCGCTGCCTTAGTGCGGAGCTGCCTTGGGAGCTGCCTGTCCAGAAGACGGGTGGGTGGTGGGGGCGGTGCTTGCTCTGGGCTCTCCCAGGCTCTGAGCACCAGGGGTTCCAGGCCCCCACCTGAACCCGGAGGTGAGGACCAGCCCTTGAGCACGTCCCCTGCACAACTGGGGTGCCTAGACCTAGGAAGGAGGGCTTTTGAGGCCTGGGGTCTGCAGGGGCATGGGGCCTCCCTGGAGCCCGCAACATGCCCCCTTGGCTACTGGACCAAGCATCCAGGCCTGACATGGGGCCTGGCAGGCCAGACAGCCTTGTTCCCCCACTGCCTGGGGTCCTGCCCTGGCCTCAGTGCCTCAGTTTCCCCTCATAGGGATGGACCTGTCTCGTGAGCCATGTGCTGCAACTGCCACTTGCTGGGGCGGGTGATGCGCAGATGGAAAGGACTGGCGTGCATGGCCCGTTATTAGGGCAGCTGCATGGGGCCTGGATGCTCTAGGGAGACAGGCCAGAGGCAGCAGCCTTGTCACCAGGCCATGCTGTGCCTGCTGGGTATGGTGGGGCCTCTGCCAGGACCCTGGCCTTTTGCCGTCTTGGGGAGCTCCTGGATGCCAGGTGCTGGGGGCAGGTGGCGCTTCTGGGAAGGTGCAGCCGTGGGAACAGGGCCTTCCTCCCAGGGGAGGGGTCTGGCTCCCTTTCCCACACTCCTCATGCAGGCGACTTACGATTCTCTCCTGACAGCAGTGGGAGCATATGGGGGTATCTTGGAGGGTGGGTAGCAGGTCCTGGCCACACACCTGTTGGGGACAGAGCTGGATGGTGGTCTCGTGACCTGGCCTTGGCTCCAGGGGCAGGGGGCCTGGGTGGGGTGGAGTAGTGAGGCTCCACCGCAGGCCTTCCGATGTGGCAGCTCAGGTTCCTTCTCACCCACGCCCTGGGATCTGTGGGCCCTTGTGTGGGGGCTGGCAGGGGTCACACAGCACCAGGGACTGCCAGTTCCACCAGATGCCAGAGGGAGGCATGGGTCCCAGGGTGCTGCCTTCCCCACCCAGGAGGCAGATGCCCTGCGGAATGCCCTGATGCCCAGCCTGGCCTGTGCTGCCGCCCACGCTGGCAACCTGGAGGTGCTGCAGGCGCTTGTGGAGCCGGTGAGCCTCCCCGACCCTGGGGGCCCAGCCCCAGCCACAACTGGCCCGGGGGCTCTGAACCCTCTAGGCAGGACGGCCTTTCGTCCACCCACTGACCACACTAAGCCCTTGTCGGCCAGGCTGGGCAGCAGGACTGTCCTGCCAGCTTGTGGGGTCTCACTGCGGCTTTGAGGGTGGGCGCAGGGGCTGTGCTGGGCCCTACCCTTAGAGTGGCCCCACCCTCCCCTTGGCCTACCTGGCCCCGCCTGGCCCTCCCTCAGGAGTTGTGTGTCCTTGTGTCACCTCAGGGCAGTGACCTGGGCCTGGTGGACTTTAACGGCCAGACCCCACTGCACGCGGCCGCCCGGGGAGGCCACATAGAGGCAGTCACCATGCTGCTGCAGGGAGGTGTGGACGTGAACACCCGGGACAGGGACGGCTTCAGCCCACTGCTGCTGGCCGTGCGGGGCAGGTAGTGGGGCCGGGGGTGCACAGAGCTGCCTTGGGCAGGTGGGTGCAGAGAGGCTGTGGGCTCCTGTGCTCAAACAGCCTCCCGGGGTGGGGCTGGGCTGGGAGAGGTGGAGGACACCTGCTTCCTAAAGGCTGCCCCCCTAGCCTGGGGCCCAGTAAGACCCCAGCCCAGAGTTCCTAGAAAACAAAAGTGTTATGGACAAAGCCAGGAGGACCCGGTGCTCCCGAGTCATCTTTGTACACCTGTGGGTATGGGGGCTGGGGTGGAGGTGGGGCAGAAGGTCCTGGCCCAGCAGCCAGACGCGGTCAATAAAAAGCAGGCTACTCGGCTGCAGATCTGGGGCTGCAACAGGCAACTCGGGTCCTGGAGGACAGGCCCAGCCCATGAATGTGGGGCTCCCCTGCCCCACCCACAGGCCCTGGCTGGTGTCTCTTCCCAAAGCCCGGAGCAGCAGCAGAGGCAGAGTGTGTGCCTCTGCCCCTGTGTAGGGGGCGGGGCCAGCCCTGGTGGGATCTGTGTCCCGTCTCCCCTTCCTACTGTTTATTGCCCCGGACGCCCAGCAGCCCTGGGCCTGGGAAGGCCGAGGACCTGTCTGCTGGTGCCACTGCCCAGATGCACGTGGCTGCTCAGAGATCCCAGGGTTCCTGGGGATTCCTCCCTGCAGGTGGGAGGACTTGGCCTGCAGGACCCTGGGTTCTTTTTGGGGAGGGAGTGCTCAGGAGTCCCATGGAGAGAAGGCCGGGGTGTCTGAGCCTGGGGTCATATGACCCTGCCGTGTTCAACTGTGGGTCTCCCTCCCCAGCGGTGAGCCCTGGGGTGGGGTGTGGCGCCCTTTGTGAAGTCAGTGACTGGGGTAGAAGATTCCTTTCAGGCTCCTGTGAGCATTGACAGGGTACTCAAAAGAACAGGAGAGAACAGGGTGGTGGACGGGAGGGGGAGGGGCTGTGAGGGTCCCCCCAAGCAGGGCTGGGGTGATCTGGACTGGAGATTCTAGACTGGGAGTCCTTGGGCGTGGGTGGGTGGCACGGAGATGAGCTCACACAGGCCCGCCCCCTCGTCCCTTCCTGACTCACAGGACCAGGCTCACAGCAACCTCCCAACCGGTCACCCGGCCTCACTCCACCGCCAGGCTCCCCGAGGCTGCCTGCCTGGCCCTGCTGTGCCCTAGTAGGGTGCGGGGAGGCCACTGCCTCATACCTATTCCCAGGCTCCCTAAATGGGGTGACGGCGGGGGGGATTTGTGGTGCTTTGCAGGGGTGGGGTCATGGCCAGTGATTATGGCACAGTCGTTAGGTCACGCCGTGCAATGGGCTGTGTGGCCTCGGGCCTTTGTGCCTCTGCTCCAAGGCCTTGCTAGAGCCCCGACCCCACCACAGACTCCACTGTCCAGGTGCCCCGCCCCCACTTCACCTCAAGGGCAGTCAGCCGGATTGATTCAGTGTCCGCTGGGCCTGGCTGAGGAGGTCACCACGGGGTGTGATCGGCGTTTGGGTGTGCAGTGGGGCCGGTCAGCTCATGTAAGGCTGTCCTCTGGAATGGGCTGTCCCCTTGGGCTGGGTGGGGGAGACTGCCCTGGGAGGAGTATTCCACCAGCACCAACCAATGGCCTCCCCTGGGGGCTGGGTGCGGGGCTGCCGCAGAGTTGACCCTACCTCTTGCAGACCTGAGCTGCCCTAAGAAGGTGTTCTGGACGAGTGGAGGTGGTGGGACCCCGAGATGATGTCGCATGGGCCTAGGCAGAGGATGGGGGATGGGCTGTGGGGTCCTGGGCAGGCAGGTCCCTGTCCCTGTGCGCAGGACATGAGCCCTGCTGGCTCCTGAGTGAGGTGCAGCGGAGCTGGGCTGGCCAGGGCAGAAGGTCAGTATGCTCATTCTCACACAGGCATCCGGGTGTCATTGGGTTGCTGCGGGAAGCCGGGGCCTCCCTGTCCACCCAGGAGCTGGAGGAGGCAGGGACGGAGCTGTGCAGGTGAGCGCAGCTAGAGCACCTGCTCTTCCAGGCATGTGGGGGCCACAGCTTGGGGAAGGAAAGCCAGACCTGCTGGGAGGGACAAGTGAGTCAGGGTGTGGGGGCTTCAGAGGCAAGGCCCGCTGACCTCGGTGTGCACCAGCCTGACTGACGGGAAGAGGGATCTGCCTGGGACCATGTCATGGGGCAGGGGACGGAGTTGTTCTCAGCTGGGCCAACAGTCCAGCAAGGGTGTCTGTGTGTGCACGTGTGGGCATGCGCGCATGCGTGTGTGTGCGTGCATGAGTGTGTGTGCGCGCATGCGTGTGTGCGCGTGCATGAGTGTGTGTGCGCGCATGAGTGTGTGTGCGCGCATGCGTATGTGTGCGTGCATGAGTATGTGTGCGCGCATGCATGTGTATGTGCGCGCATGCGTGTGTGTGCGCGCATGCGTGTGTGTGCGTGCATGAGTATGTGTGCGTGCATGCATGTGTATGTACGTGCATGCATGTGTGTGATGGGCTTGAGGAGGGGTGTGGGAGTTGGTGGTTGGCTGTGAGAGGGGCTGCGATGTGTGCTGGGGGGTGGCTGGGGCTGCATTTGGAGAGGTTGGGACAGGTGGGGCACAGGGGAGCTGAAGCCCCTGGCAGGTGACAGGTCTCCTGAGCTCTGTTCTCCCCAGCGTGGTTCCCGTCCTGCGATAAACTGACGTAGGCCCCGCCCCCACCTGCTGGCCACATGGCACCAGTGGCCAATGTGCCTTCCGATCTCATGCTGCCCGAGTGACCACCGAGGCAGGCTCAGGCCTTCTGACATCATGTTATTGTTGGGGAGACTGAGGCGCAGGGAGGCCTTCGGTGAGGGTGTTGGTTGTGGGTGGAGGTGGGCCAGGGCTGCAGGGATCCTACTCTGTCCACCACAGTCAGAATCGCTGCCCCTCACCCCAAGCCTTGTGCCTGGTGACTTGGCGCTGCCTCCTGTGCCCAGCCTGGGCTGCCCGAGGCCAGGACGGCTCCGAGGGACCCAGAAGGAAGAGTCGGAGGCAGGAGACCTGGGTCGGGTACAGGTGGTTGCTGGGGTGGGGGTGCTGTGAGTGGCGGGGTCTGCGTCCCTGCAAGTCCAGAGTCCCAGGCTCGGGGAGTGGGTGATGGCAGGGACTCGGCTCACTGGCTGGGAGGGGAGTGGGTGCAGGCGCCTGCCCAGCAGGAGGAGGACTAGCAGCTCTGGCTCCTCCTCTGGGACTGGCTCACAACCCCTGGTCTTGCTTTTGAAGGGACTTCTGGGGTGACTTGGTCCAGATTTGCGCTCCAGGCAGGCCTTGTTGGCTCCACTGACAGATGGGGAAACTGAGGCAGTAGTCAGGTCCTGTGGGAGCTGGGACCAGAATCCTGGTCCAGGACTCTGCTTGGAAGTGGGCCTGGCCAGCCCGAGCTGCTGGCTGGACTCGAGCCCCTCGGCCAGTGTGTGGGGCCTCTTGGGGCAGGTCCGGGAGGGGCCAGTGCCATCTAGCAGACTCACCCCAGAGATTACCCAGTGCCACTGCAGGGCTGCTGCTGTTTCCTGGGTAGGAGCAGAGTCCCTAAGGGCCCTCCGGAAGAGGGGGCAGCCCCTCCCTCACCAGGCCACTACCCCCAGCCCCTGCACACCAGGGGTGGGGCCTTCCCTGCCGGGTCCCTACCTGGCCTGTGCCTGGCCTCCCCAGGAGGGGAGTCAGTTCTACCCAGGAGGGTGGCAGGGTGAGGAGGAGCTGGCGAGGGCCTGGCAGGTGCCCATTCCAGGGCAGGTGGGCCCGGACCCCTGTCCCAGCCAGGACCCCCCGCCATGCAGTCTGCCGGGGTCCAGGGCCAACAGTTATCCCAGGGTGCCTCCTGTGTCCCCCTCTCTGAACCACTCACTGGGCTGCCTCAAACTTTTCTTTCCGCCTTTGCGGACCCCGCCCCGGGAAGAGCGGTGTTGTGAAACACGAAACTGGCATGGGCTGCTCAGCAGGTGGGCGTGCATATGTGTGCGCCAAGGCGCATGTGCTCCTGTGTGTGCATATATGCTCGTGTGTGTGTGCATGTGTGGATGTGTGCTTGTGTGCTCCTGTGTGTGTGCATGTGTGCTGGTGTGTATGCTGCTGCGTGTGCATGTGTGTTCATGTATGTTTGTGCATGTGCACCCTTGACTGGAGTCGTCGTCCCACCTACTGGGTGAAACCAGACTCCAGGCTGCCTGATGGCCTCCAGCGACTCCTGCTGCAGGACCAGGTCGCTGCTGGGTCAGCTGTTTTGGGCTGGCTTTGTAAGAGCGTCCAGGGCACCTGGGGGACAGGCAGGTGGGCAGATGGACAGGTGCCCAACAACTCCTCCTCTGCCCCCACCCCCAGGCTGGCATGCAGGGCTGACCTCGAAGGCTTGCAGGTGTGGTGGCAGGCAGGGGCTGACCTGGGGCAGCCGGGCTATGATGGGCACAGCGCCCTGCACGTCGTGAGTGCCCCCACCCCCTGCACCCTCTCCAAAGGCTGCCACCTCCAGAAAGGACACCTGGATAATTCACCAGCTCCCTGCTCTGCCCCTCCCCCAAATCCCCGGCCCTCCCCATGCAGGACCCACACAGACTGGGTCCCCTTCCCGGGGCGCTGAGCGGTGGGGGGTGACGAGAGTGACGGAGCCGCTGGGACCCTGTGTGTGTGGGCTGGGGGAGGGGGAGGGTGTCCTGGGGATGGGGGTCCTCGGGCCAGGCTGCTAGTCAGTGGCCCCAAGGCAGCCCCTCCCCACTGCTTCCCCATAGGCGGAGGCAGCTGGGAACCTGGCAGTGGTGGCCTTTCTACAGAGCCTGGAGGGTGCGGTCGGTGCCCAGGTCCCATGCCCAGTAAGTCCCTAGGCGGGGCTGACACCCCCAAATGAGCTTCTAGTGCAGGGCTGGATCCCCGGGCTCCTGGATCCCAGGGCTGGATCCCAGCTCGGGGGGCGTAACCAAGGAGGGCAGAACCGGAGGAGGCTGAGATGGGTCCCAGCCAGTTTAGGGTCTTCAGAGCCCCTCCTGGGGATGTCCAGGGTGGAACAGTTTAGAGGTGAGGGGAAGGAGAAAGGAGCAGTCAGGGAGGCCTTCCTGAAGGAACTGACCAGACTTGAGCACTGATGGCTCAGCCAGGACGCAGCATCCCCTTACCCACCCCTGCCCCCGCGCCCTGCCCCACTGGGACCCCCTTGGCTGGGTGCTACTGCTTGTCTCCCAGGTCAGTTCCCAGCTGACACCCCCATTCCCACTCCGTTGCTTGGCCCTCCCAGTCTCAAGCTGGGTTTGCTCAGGCTCTTGGGCTGTGCCGCACAGACTGGGTGCCTGGGCTTGTCTCTCTGCCCTGCCTTCACACACTACCTGGGTCTCTGCATGTTCTCAGGAGCCCTCATGTTTTCAGGAAGTGCTGCCTGATGTCTAACCTGAAGCCATCCTGCTGCAGTGTAAGCCATTCCTGCCTCCCGTGACCTGCTGGAGGGGCCTCAGGCATGACCCCACTGCTGGGGCTGTTTCCCAGCCTGCGGTCGTGCAAAGCCTGAAGGCCTTTGTTGGGCATAAATGACAATAAAGTCTCTGGCATCTCCTCACCAGGTCTATACAGCCTGGCCCCGAGTGGGCCTGTCTGGGTCCGGGACTGTGGGTGTGTGTGGGGAGTCAGGCTCAGGCTCTGTGGGGGTGATGGGCGGCACTTGGCCCATCCTTCCCCAGGTAGCTGTGAGTGTGAGCCGGGCGGGGCGGGGCCCATGGAGATGACTCGGCCAGGCGGTCCTTTCCCAGCTGCCCCTCCTCCTTCCTGTCACCCTGCCTTTGCCCAGACTGGTCCCTCCTCCAGACACCTTCTGCCCATCTCCTCACCTCCTGCGCCTTCATTCTGGAGCTTGAAGTCACCTCCTCCAGGCAGCCCTCCAACCCCTGGATGAGCACACTGCTCCCACTTAACTCTTTAGTCCTCACAGTCCCATCCCAGTTGCTGTCTGGTTTTCCGTCACCCCAGCATCACTGCGCCCGGCCCCTCTCAGGCCAGGGTCACACCAGGGCTCCATGGGGCTGCAGAAGGCCATGAATGTCAAGGGGGCTTCACACTCTGGTGGTGAGCCCCTCGGGACCCTTCCAGACCCTGCACTGCCTGACGCTCCTGACTCAGCCTCCACGGTGAGCCAGGCCACCCTGCAAAGGAAGGGGTGACCTGCGCTACCCTGGTTGCACAGCCTGGGCAGGTGGGTGGGTGGGGTGGGCCCTGCTGCCCGGTGGGGGTGGTGCTCCAAGGTCAGGGGTGACCTCGTGATTTCAGCTGGGGCTGAAATCAGGGGTGTGGAGCCCTGGCCCCCACCATGTGTGCATACATTGGCCTAGGATGGCCAGACGCTTCCTGCTGCTGTCCCCAGCCCCTGACCCCTTCTTGCTGGGTGTGAGGAGCGTGGGAGCTGCCTCCTTCCAGGCCTCTCTACCTGCCCAGGTGACGGCTCCTGTTGGTCCCTCCGTTTGGCTGGCCCCTGGACTGGCGGCCCAGGAGGGCAAAAGTGTGAGCCTAGAACTGGCCCTTGGCACCTGGGCATACCCTGGGCTCCTCAGCATGGTTCCCGAGCCCAGCTGGCACTGCCGCCAGCATCCTTGCTCTCCTCTCCCCGACACAGGTGTGCCTGGGCCTTGCACAACAAGGTGAGGCCGTGTGAGCGGCCGGGGAAGCCTTGGCTCCTCACCCTGGTGAGGCCCATGAGGGGCTGCTGGTGGAGGGAGAGTGGCACCGGGCCTGGGAACCAGGAACCTCTGCTGTCCCCGGATGACCGGGACCCTCAGAGGGCCTTGAGGGAGGCGGTGGGGCATCTGAACAAATGCCTGGTGCAGGTGAGAAAGGGTGGACCTGCCTCCAGCACCTCCGGGCTGAGTCCGCCTGGTCTCCCTGGTGGCTCCTGCACACGGCAGTGTCCACCCGCTTCACTCGGCTCCGGAGTGACTGGGCAGAGCCTGTTGCTCATGCCGCCCCACTCAGCACTGTTCCAGGCCCTTGGAGCCCCAGGTTGTGAAAGCTGCAGGTGGCTCACGTTAGCCCACATGGCAGCACCCTCCCAGAGCAGGTACCAACCTGCCGGTGTAGACACGCCCCCTGACGCCTGGGGTGAGTGTCCTGTAGTGTGGAAACACCCCCTCGTCCTGCTTGTCCCACAGAGAGCCCTTGTCAAGCTGGCCTTTCTCCAACTGGGCCACTGATGGAGTTCGGCAGAGATGGCTGGGGGGCCACAGGGGCTGGGGAGGGGCTGGGCAGATGGGGAGAGCTCCTCACAAGGCTGGGTAGCCAGACCCCCATTTTCAGGCCCCTCCAAACCCTCGTGGGATGTAGGGCCCTACCACAGGGAGCCCCGGGACGGGGCCAGTGTCTCAGGAGGCTGGGAAGAGTCACAGGCTCGAGTCTGGGAGCTCCCTCGGGGTTGTTTTGTGCCTCTTGGGGAGAGGCCAGAGGGGCCCTGGGTAAGGGGACTCCTCTAGAATCACCCAGAAGTGGCAGGGGGTGCAGAGCCACTGCTCAGGGCTCCCTGGGCTCTGCGCTGGCCAGTGACCTGGCTCCAAGGCCTCTGGCTCTCTGGGGTGCAATGGGAACAGCTGGGACAGACAGGCTTGGAGCATTCGTGTCCTGCCCCATGTTGGTGTGTTTCGTCCCTGCTGTGCCTCTAGGAGGGCACGGGGTCCCCGTCTATCCCACTTCACGGTTGAGGAAGCTAAGCCACAGAGTGGCCCCGTCCTGCGCCCAGGGCTCTGCGTTAGCACAGGGCAGAGCCGGGCTGTGAATCAGGGCCCCCTTGTCTCTCGCTGTGGCATGAGGCCATGGGAGATGCAGGAATGAGGCACAGCTGGGTGTCCGGTGTGCGTGGGACCCGCCTCCCCACAGCGGGTGGCGTTGCTCACACCTGGTAATTTCACGCTGGGGGAGGCCTTGGTTCCTACAGCCCATCTCGAATCGCCTGGATCCCAGGTCTATCTCTGGGAAACATCTCCTCTCCACCATGACTACTGTCTTTTTTACCAGCATTTTCTATCCTAAAATCAGACTCCTCGGTTGAGGACCCTCCAGGGCCACCCTATCCCAGCTGGAGGTAACCAGACTTCTCATGTATGCTAGGAAGTTCCCCTTCTGGTCACACCTCAGTATTTCCTGCTGCTGGTGGGAACTGCAGGTGCTTGTACTTGTCACCTTCTCCCTGTCCTCTCTCATCAGTTCCTTTGGATGCTGAACACAGGAGCCCCGTTTGCTGGGTGAGGAGAGCCCACCCAGGTGGCTGTGTGTCAGGAGGAGTCTGCCCAGGACTGGGCTAGACCAGGGCTTAGAATTAAAGAGAGGTGGCCAGGCTTGGTCACTCACGCCTCCTATTCCAGCACTTTGGGAGGCTGAGGAAGGTGGATAGCTTGAGCCTAGGAGTTTGAGAATAGCCAACATGGCGAAACCTGTCTCTAAAAAATAAATAAAAACATTAGCCAGGTGTAGTGGTTTGTGCCTGTGGTCCCAGCTACTTGGGAGGCTGAGGTGGGAGAATCGCTGAGACGGAGATTGCAGTGAGCCAGGATCCCGACACTGCACTCCAGCCTGGGTGACAGAGCAAGACTCCGTCTCAAAAAAAAAAAAAAAGTGGGTTCTTCTCAGCCATGCAGTTGTGCTGCAGGAGGAGCTCCCAAGCTCCTGCTCTTGATCTCAGGCCCCCTATGTCCACTTCTATCCCCTCCCCCATGCCACAGTCCCTCGGACTCCACACACAGGCACTGAGACCCACAGACGCAGCGATGGCAAGGCCTGCCATCCCTTCTCTACCACCAAGAGCTGTGCAATCCCCAGAAGTCACTGTCCCTCCCTGAGCCTCAGTTTCCCCAACTGCAAAATGAAAATAACAAAACCTTTCTGATTCCCTTTCCAGGGGGCTGCGGTCGTTGAGCCACACACAGCACATGTGAAATGTTCAGGGAGGCCTCAGATCTGGTGGTTGTGTTCCGGTGTGGGGCCAACCTTGGCTGCTGAGCACTTGGCTCCTGGCTGGCTGGGCAGGCGGTGGGATGGCGTGGCACCGCCCTGCACTGGAATGAATGGTCACCACCCTGCTGCCCAACCCCGTACAGACACACCAATGGCTCCAGACTTGGGGCAAGCGCTGAAGGGGGTCACTTCCTCCCCTGCTCTGTATTTCCTAGAGCCCAGGCCCTCCCCTCAGCTGCCATGTTCTGCTGAAACAGAGTCCCTGGGAGGCGCCACTGGTCAGGCCCGGACACCTCCAGGTGACTAAGTGGGCAGGGCCGGCAGGGCCAGCTGCGCCAGGGCATTCGGGGCTGGGCTGTGAGTCGGGGGAGCGAGGCGCGGGCTCTTGCAGCCTGAGGGGGCAGGGCGTCCCTCCCCCCGCGTGGGAAATGAGGAGGCAGGTACGGGGCTACCTCTGTGGGCTGCGGGGTGGGGGTTCAGGGTCTGAGAAGCAGAAACCTGCTGGGCGGTTTCAGGGTTCAGGGTCTGAGAAGCAGAAACCTCCCTCCCTCCAGTTTCACTTTCTCTTTACCCCTCCCTTTCCCCCTCCCACGAAGTTCCCTTTGAAGTGAGAGGGGCCGGGGTGGGTGTGTCCAGCCCAGCCCCCACACCCACTGGAGGGCGAGCGCGGCCCTGGGCTCCTGTCGGGCGCTGGTCCTCACCTGCTTGGGCCGCCCTGGGCCCCGACCCGATCAAGGTGGAGCCCCGGGCCCTCCGTACACCCGAGCACCCCCGGCCCAGACCAGACGGTGCGGGCGTGGCCCGGCGGGGACCCAGAACCCGGGAGGCCAGGTGCGCCCAGGCCGGGCACTGGAGGCTGGGGCGCCGGGTGGGGCGGGGCGGCCGCTGAGTCAGGGCCACCCCCGCGCGGGCGCACGGAGCAGGTCCCCGGGCCGTGGAGGATCAGTCGCGGGACCTGTGGGCCCGGGAGCCGCCCCGCCCGGAAAAACCGGTCGGGCCAGCACGGCGCGGGCGCATTCCGGCGCCGGGAAGGGCGGCCACGCGGCATAAAAGGCGCCGCCGCGCTGGCCGCTGCCGCTCGGAGCTCAGCTGCCCTGCCACGCTGGGCCCGCGGGACGAGGGGACGCCGGGGCCTGGGAGGACGCGGCGGGGCTGGGCTTGGCGGCTGGAATCCCCCAGCGCCAGGCCATGGCGTCCGGTACGGCGTCGGGGCCGGGTGGCTGCAGCAGGGCAGTGGGTGCACGACCAGCGGGGATCTGGGCGCAGGGGCCGGTCCCCAGGATCCGCAGGCGACGCGGTCGGTCCCAAGGGCGTCGTGGCCTCCTCTCTCCACAGCTGGGCGAACCGACGGTGCTGGGGACTCGCGCGCTGGGTCCAGTGGTTCTTAACAGTTCAACAGTTCTGTAGCGCAATTGTGAAATGTTTAGGACCACTAGACCCGGCGGGCACGGCGACAGCGACGGAACGTCCCACGCGCAGCCTGGAGTCAGAGTCACAGCCAAGGGCGCGCCGGCGACCCATCCAGAGGAGCCCACGGACCCGCTCCGCGCTCCAGGTCGGCCGTCCCACGCGCCGCGCCCCGCAGCCCCCAGGGCCTGACTGACTCCACCTGCTGCCAGGGAAGACCCTGGCCCGAGAGCCTGTGCTGCTGGGAGGTGGCCGGGCGCGGCCGGGCTGTGCTCTGGGAACGGCTGGGTGGGGGCGCGCTGGGTCACCCACGCTCCTGGCGCGCTGCCGACCTGGAGACGCCGCCGCCGCCCTCCTGCACCCCGAGGGCCCCCACCTCGAAACTCCGTGGAATTCTCAGCGAGGAACTGGCGGTGGGCCCGTAGGGTTGAGGAGCGCTCCTTGGCCTGGGCTTCCTGGGAGCTGCCGACCAGGCTGCCAGCAGCCACACCCTGCTGGCCGACCGATGGTTCCCGCTGCCCGCTCCCCAGAGCTTCTCCACTCACTGAGGCCTTAGGGAGCGCTGCGCGGCTCCTCCGAATGCGCGCTAAACTCATGAAGGATCTCGAGGCGCAGAAACTTGGGGTGGGGAGGAAGTTTGGAGACCACAGCCAGGTGGAGGAGAAGCGGCGCCCACGATGACAGGTGCCTTCGCCAGAGCCTCCTTGGAACCTGGTGGTAGCGCCCACCGACGAGGTCTGGACACTAGCCTGCGTGTGAAGCCTCAGGTGGTCCTGAGAGGGACTCAGCAAAGGGTTGAATCCGTCCCCACCTCCAGCCAGGGGCCAGGGTCTTCTGCCTGGTGCTGCCTGGTCTGCTGAGTCTTCTGGGATGGAGGGTCCCCCGCCAGTCCCCACCGCCTCACCCAGTGTTTAGAGAGCTGGGGGGAGTCCTGGGAGATGGGTCAGACAGGCCTGGGTTTGAGGCCTGCTAGGGTGGCCTTGGGCCAGTCACCTGCCCTCTCTGAGCCCGACCTGCACACGTGGGGGGTTGATGTGAGGAGACAGGAGGTGACTGTGGAGGGCTGCTCCAGAAGAGGGCCAGCTGCAGGACAGCAGGGTCCACTGGCCACCCAGGTGGGGGGAGTGGAGTTCCTGGGAAAGCATCCACCACTGGCCAGCACCTCCTCTGTTGCCCAGCAAATGCCACTGTGGCCACTTCTCAGGCTCTGGCTTCACAGCCTGGGGCCTTGGGAGCGTCCAGTGTCCTCCCCAGCTGCTGCCTCCTGACCACCACGGCCCCTTGCAGCCATTTCATTTTACAAGCACGTTCCCCCACTCCCTCTGCATGGGCCCTCAACCCTCAGCAGCCTCATGAGAGAGGCTGAGGCTCAGGTGGGGGATGGCGGCTGCGTCCCTGTTCTGCAGCTTGGAAGCATTCTGTCTGTACGATTTAGACCGATAACAATAAACATGTTCCAGAGCATCACTATGTCCCTGGGGGTGCTTGTCCTTTCCCCCCAGGTCTCAGTGTGGTTTCTCCCTCGAATGCAAGCCACCCTTTTCTTTCTAATCTCAGAGAAGCAGAAATGAGGATGGTTGGTGGAGGGGCCGTGGCCTGGTCCTTACCCAAGGCCCTCCCCTCAACTCTGCCTCTGGCACTTTGCTCTCCAGGGAAGCCCCCAGCCCCTGACACCAGCTTTCTCATTGCAGTGACCTCCCCTGGGCCACTGGGCCAGACCCCCCATCTTCGGATTTGAGCTGCACTGCCTCAAGGAGCCAGGCTGGGGAAAGGGCTTGGCTCCCAGGGGCCCCACTTTCAGGGACTCCAGCCTGCTCCCGCTCCTCCCACTCACCACAATACTGGTGCCTTGGCTGGCTCCCACCCATTCCCGCTGGAGCCTGCAGGCTAGCCCTGGGGACCTGGCCAGGAGAATGGGCAAGGTGGGAGGGCTGAGGGGTTGAAGAGGCAGAGGCACCCTCCTCTACTCTCCCTGCCCCTGGCACAGGGGACCGAGAGTCTGTCACGCATTCAAACCCCAGTTCTGTGCCTACAAGCAAGTGACCTAGCCAGGTCCCTTATCCCCTCCAAGGGCCTGTTTCTTCCTTCTGTAGGATAACATGGAGCTCGCTGGAGCTTCCTCTTAGATGATGCAGGAAACTTCCTGAGTGCTCAGCTGGGCAGAACTAAAGCTGTCACTGGAGCTGACATGGTGGGAGGGCCAGTGGAGGATCCCTGGAGAGGCCGAATTTCAGCCAGGGCCTTGGAGGACCAGTGGAAGGCCCCAGGTGGCAATGAGGTGTGGTCTTACAACAAGCCCCTGCTTGGTCCCTGGGGACACCAGGAGGCCAGGCCCCTACTTTGCTGAGACTAGACCTGTGCTTCCCAGCACCCCAGCCCCTCCACTCCAGCCTCTCCAGCCTCTGCCCCGACTCAGGTGAAGGATGGCTCCTTGGGGTCCATTCCTTCAGCCACGGAATTCCTGAAGGGAAGCTGGGCGTGTGGGGCTCCTGGGCTGCTAGTAGAGACACATGCCACCGTTCTGCCCAAGGAAGTGTGAACAGAGGCAGATGCAACTTCTGGGTGGAACTGGGGCACTGTGGCACTGAGATGTGCCAGCTGTGCCGCTGGAGGGCCACGCCAGGGCAGGGCAAAGCATCCCTGCTGACCCACCTGTCTAGGTGTGCCTGCATGTTTCCAGATTTGGCACTGAAACATTCTTGGAATCTTCTGAGTCTGGGGCAAACTAGGACTGCTGATCACCCTACGTGGGACCAGCTCATGCACACACTGCCCTACCCACTTGGACAGCTGAACAGCTTGTCTTTGCCACAAGAGAAAAGAACCTTCTGCCTTTTAAAGCCAGTGTTTTTTTTTGGTCTCTGTTAAAGTAGCTAAACCAGTATGCGAAGGCAGAGGTTCTGACTCACCACAGAGGCCCGGGCTCAGTGAGTAGGACGGGCGGCAGGGATCTGGGTCTTCACCAACTTCCCAGGCGAGCCTGCCCAAGGCTGAGAGCAGCTGTCTTAGGCGAGAGACCTCAGGAAGAGAGACAGGCTGGAGGAAGGGGAGACAGGCCCTGAATATGCGGCTATGGGTGGTGTCCTGGCCTCTACTCCCCTGGGAGCAGGAGCTTAGAGCAGAATTTGTATCTTAGCCTCTCTGTCCTTCCCCAGAGGAGTCCACAGCCCCTGCTGCACAGGTAACCTGCCAGGCCAGGGTCTGGGAGTGCCCACTCGAGGCTCACGGAATCTGATTGTATATGCGGGTCTCAGGCCATTTGTGCTGCTGTAACAAAACCTCTGAGACAGATAAATTATAAAGAACCATGAGAAATTTATTTCTTACAGATCTGGAGGCTGGAAGTCCAAGATCAAGGTGCCGGCAGGTTCAATATCTTGTGAGGTCTCAGTCTCTGTCTCCAAGTTGGTGTCTTGTGTGCGTGCCTTGGAGGGGAGGGACACCATGTCCTCACACAACAGAAGGGATGAACAGTAGAAAGGACGGGAAGGGCAAACTTGCCCCTTTATGCCCTTTTATAAGGCACAAATCCTACCCATGAGGGTGGAGCACTCTTCCTCATCCACTGAAGGCCTCAGCTCTTCATCCTGTTGCACTGGGGATTAAGTTTCAACATGAGTTTTGGAGGGGTCACAAGCACTTGAGCCATGGCAATGTATTTGCAGTTGAGAATCATCAGAGAGAAGACAGATGATGACTCCTTCCTACGTGACTAGATAAGCCCCATGGGACAGCAGATCCATCATAGGGCTGTGGGGTCACTGTGACTGGCTTTCTGAACATCTTTTTTGTGGTTCTGAGGCTGCCAGGGGAGCAAAGTTGTGCTGGGAGGGCACACACAGAAGCAGAGTTGCCTTGAGCCCTCCAGTCTTTGTCAGGGGTGTCACTGTTTTTCTTGGGTTTATTGTAATGCCACTGACATACAGTAAAGTGCACAGGTTTACAGTGTACAATTTGATGACTCTTGACACATATGTGCACATCTGTGAAACCATGACCACAGTCAAGATGCTAAACAGACCAAACACAGCTACGTGCAGGGTTCATACAGCCCTTGGTGATCCCTCTTTACTTCCCCAACTCCTCCCACCCCTGGAGTTTTCTTTGTTGGAAAGAACTCCAAATTCAACATATTTTCTAGATATAGGACCATTCAGTATATCTATTTCTTCTTGAGTGAGTTTTAGTAGTTTGGATATTTTACAGGATTTATTTAATCTAAATTGTTGCATTTATTGGTATAAAGTTATACACACTATTCCATTAGTATCTTTTAATATCTGTAGACTCTGTGATGATGAACCCTTTCTCATTCTTAGTATTAATTACATGTTTTCTCCTTTTTTCTTGATCCGTCTGGATAGAGGTTTATAATTTTTATCAGTTTTGGGAAAGAACCAGCTTTTGGTTTTAGCTCCATTACACAAATTTAGATATATTGTGCTTTCAGGTTCATTCACTTTAAAATACTTGCTAATTCCCCTTTTGAATTTTTCTTTGACAGTTGGATTATCTAGAAGTGCCTTTCTTTTCTTTCTTTCTTCCTTCCTCCCTCCCTTCCTTCCTTTCTTTTCTTCTTTCTTTCTTCTTTCTCTCTCTTTCTCTTCTTTCTTTCTTCTTTCTTCTCTCTCTCTCTTTTTTTCTTTTTTTTTTTTTTTTTTTTTTTTTTATGAGTCTGAGTCTGTTTCCCAGGTTGGAGTGCAGTGGCGTGATCTCCACTTACAACTTCTACCTGCCAGGCTCAAGCAATCCTTCCACCTCAGCCCCTGGAGTAGCTGGGACTACAGGTGTGCACCACCATGCCTGGCTAATTTTTGTATTTTTTGTAGACATGGGATTTTGTCATGTTGCCCAGGCTGGTCTCAAACTCCTGGGCTCAGGTGATACACCAGCCTTGGCCTCCCAAAGAGCTGGGATTATAGGCATGAGCCACCACACCCAGCCTGGGAGTGTATAATTTAGTTTCAAAATATTTGGGAATTTTCAGTCTCTTTCTGATATTGATTTCTAATTTAATTCCATCATAGTCAGAAACCATACTCTGTATTACTTGATTCCTATTAAGTTTATTGGACTTGTTTTATGGCCCATAATGTGTTTTATTTTGGTTAATGTTCTGTGTGTACTGAAAAATAATGTGTATTTTTCTGTCATTGGGGGTACTGTTCTATAAACATCAACTAGGTTAAGTTAGTTGATAGTGTTGTTCAAGCCAATTGTATCCTTAAGATTTTTTGTCTAGCTGTTTTATCAGTTACTGAGAGAGGACTGTTAAAGTCTCCAACTATAACTGTGGATTGGCCCATTTCTCCTTTCAGTTCTGTTCATTTTTGCTTCATGTATATCTGGACCTCGGTCACATTGTGAATAAACATTTATAATTCCTTTGTCCTCTTCTTGAAATAAGCCTTTTACCATTATGAAATTGCTTTCTTTATCCTTGATTATATTCTTTGCTCTGAAATTTACCTTTTTGTTATTAATAAAGGCATTCCAACTTTCTTTCGATTAGTGTTAATGTGTTTCTTTTTGTATCCTGTTACTTTTTTTTTTTTTTTTTTTTTTG
>NC_045439.1:1735867-1748739 GCF_002776525.5 Piliocolobus tephrosceles | reverse complement strand
TTTTTTTTTTTTTTTTGAGACGGAGTCTTGCTCTGTCGCCCAGGCTGAAGTGCAGTGGTGCGATCTTGGCTCACTGCAAGCTCCGCCTCCTAGGTTCATGCCATTCTTCTGCCTCAGCCTCCTGAGTAGCTGGGACTACAGGTGCCCACCACCACGCTGGCTAATTTTTTGTATTTGTAGTAGAGATGGGGTTTCACCGTGTTAGCCAGGATGGTCTCAATCTCCTGACCTCAAGATCCACCTGCCTCGGCCTCCCAAAGTGCTGGGATTACAGGCGTGAGCTACCGCGCCTGGCCTTATCCTTTTACATTTGACCTATTTCTCTTTTTACATTTAAACTTTTTTTTGGTAGGTAGCACATAGTTGGATCTTATTTTTTTATTTGGTCAGACAATCTCTGCCTTTTAATTGAGATATTTAGACCATTTACATTTACTGTGATTATTGACACATTTGAGTTTTGATCTATCATCTTGCTCTTTGTTTTCTTTCTGTCCTATTCATTTTTTTGTTCTCTACTTATTTATTTTTTTGCCTTCTTTTGGATTGATGGACTATTTTATGATTCAAATTTATACCCTTTGTTGTCATATTAGCTACAACTCTTTGATATGTTTTTTCATTGTTTGTTTTAGGACTCACATATACATCTTTAACTTATCACATTCCATTTTAAAATAATACTATACCAATTTATGTACAGTGTAAAAAATTATGTATAGTATTAGAATCTTGAAGCCTTATAGATACATAATGGAACACTTCCATTTCTCCCTCCCAGGCCTTGTGCTATTGTTATTATTTTTTTTGTTTTGTTTTTGGAGATGGTGTCTTGCTCTGTGGCCCAGGCTGGAGTGCAGTGGCCGGATCTCAGCTCACTGCAAGCTCCGCCTCCCGGGTTTACACCATTCTCCTGCCTCAGCCTCAGCCTCCGCCTGCCACCTCGCCCGGCTAATTTTTTGTATTTTTAGTAGAGACAGGGTTTCACCATGTTAGCCAGGATGGTCTTGATCTCCTGACCTCGTGATCCGCCCGTCTCGGCCTCCCAAAGTGCTGGGATTACAGGCTTGAGCCACCGTGCCCAGCCGCTATTGTTATTCTTCAATTTATTTCTATATATGTTCTAAGCCCTACAATATAGTGAGTTTTTTCTTTAGTCAGTTATCTCTTAAAGATATGTAAAAATGAGAGGAAAAAGATTTTATTTTATTTTATTTATTTGTTTTTTGAGACGAAGTCTCACACTTTTACCTAGGCTGGAGTACAGTGGTGTGATCTTGGCTCACTGAAACCTCCACCTCCCGGGTTCAAGTGATTCTCCTGCCTCAGATTCCTAAGTAGCTGATACTACAGGCGTGCACCACCATGCCCAGCTAATTCTTGGAGTTTTAGTAGTGATGGGGTTTTGCTGTGTTAGCCAGGCTAGTCTTGAACTCCTGACCTCAGGTGATCCACCCGCCTTGGCCTGCCAAAGTGCTGGGATTACAGGTGTGAGCCACCATGCCTGGCCAAGATATTTTATTTTTTGCCAGCATATGTACCATTTCTGGTGCTCCTTTGTGTTGATCCAGATTTCCATTTGGTATACTTTGCTTTATGCCTGGAAGACTTCTTTAACGTTTCTGGTAGTGCAGGTCTGCCGTTGATAAATTATTCACCTTTTCAATGTCTGAAACGTCTTTATTTTGCATGTGGCTTTGAAACGTATTTTCATTGGCTGTGGAATTCTAGATTGAAAGTGTTTTTTTCTTTCACTACATTAAAGTTGTTCCAGTGTCTTCTGGCTTGCATTACTTCTGATGAGAACAATGCTGTCATTCTTATCTTTGTTCATTTGCATTTAATATTCCTCCCCTCTACCATGTAGTTAAGATTTTCCCTTTTTCACTTGTTTTCAGAGATCTGATTATGTGCCTTGATGTTTTCTTCATGTTTCTTGTGCTTGAGGTTCATTGAGATTCTTGGATGTGTGAGTTTATGTTTTTCACCAAATTCTGAAACTTTTCAGCCATTATTTCTTTAAATATTGTTTACAAACTCCTATCCCTTTTCTGGCATTTTCATTACATAGCTATCAGGCCACTTAAAGGTGTCCCAAAGATCACTGTAGCTCTGTTCATTTTTAAAAATAGTCTTTTGGGTTTTCTTGTTTCATTTTGAATAGTTCCTATTGCTATCCAAATAACTACTTCTTAAGTTTAATTAGGTCTGTTTTATATCTTCTCAATGTTTCTATATCTTCTTGAACATATTGAAGTATAGTTATAAAAACATTTAATGTTCTTGTCTATGAATTACATCATCTGCTTCATTTTGGGGTTCTACAGATAGGTTTTTTTCTTCTCATCATGTATTTTTCTGTTTTTTTGCATGCCTGGTTATTTTTGTTGGTTGCTAAACATTGTGAATTTTACATTGTTGGGTGCTGGATAATTTCATTTCCTATAAATATTGGTGAGCTTTGTTCGGGGACATGGTTAAATTACTTGTAAATACTTGTTAAATTGCTTGATCCTTTTGAGGCTTGCTTTTAGCTCTGGTAAGTGGGACCAGTTCATCCTTTATTATGGGACTAATTTTTCCCCAACAGTGAGGCAACTTTTCTGAGTAGTCTACCCCATGTCTTCTAAACGATAAGACCTTTTCCTTCTGGTTGGTGGGAACAGAAACTATTCCCACCATGGGTTTAACTTTTTTTTTTTTTTAATTTAAAAAAATTTGAGGAAATACATAATGTAAAATTTACCATTTTATCCATTTTTAAGTGTACAGTTCATGGCATTAAGTACATTCACATGGTTGTGCAACCACCTGCTACCAGCTAGCTCTGTAACTTTTCATCCTCCCAAACTGAAACTCTCTACCTTGCAAACAATAACTCCTCATTTCCCCTTCCCCAGTCCCTGGCAACCATCATTCTCCTTTCTGTCTCTGTGAATTTGATGACTTTAGGGACCTCATCTAAGTGGAATCCTGTGGTATGTGTCCTTTTGTGACTGGCTTATTTCACTTAGCATAGCAACTTCAAGGTTCATCCGTGTTGTACTATGTGTCAGAATTTTCTTCCTTTTTTAAGACTGAGTAATATTCCATTGTATGGATATACCACATTTTGTTTATCCATTCATCTACTGGCAGACACTTGGGTTGCTTCCATCTGTTGGCTGCTGTGAGTAATGCTTCAACGAACATAGGTACACAAACATCTGCTTTAGCTCCCAGCATGGTTTGGAATGTGGGCAGCTTTCCCTCAACTCCTTTTAGGTGGTTTTATCCAAAGCCATGGGTAATTTATGGACCCTCATGGGTTGATCCATACTCAGCTGAAGATTTAAGGGGCACTCTCTGCAGATCTCCAGAACTAAGTTTTTGTGCATACTCTATTCTGCATTCTCCAGCCACTTTGGTCTTTCCAGACTCTCAACTCTGTCTCCTCTGTTTAGGGGTACCTGTGGGCCCCTTCTGGGTCCTCTCTTTTCATGCTGAGGCCTGTCTTCTCTCCAGGCAGTGGGCTGGGGTGGTCAGGGCTCACCTTTGTTTTCCTGCTCTCAGGGATCACTCTCCTGTCCTGCCTGATAGACAATGTCTGTAAACTGGTGTTTCATATACTTTGTCCAATGTTTAAGTTATTTCTGGTGGGAGTATAAATCTGGTCTCTGTTACTTTATCTTGGCCCAGAGTGAAAGTCCGAATCCATCTTCTTATTACACCAAGAACACTGGCTCATACTCCTACCTGTGGACTGTTGACATTTTTTTTAAACCACATTCCTTTTCCTGAGACATTTGTGGCTGTCTCCAGGGCCTGCCAATGTTGTTGCAGGTACGCCCTGGTTGTCTCTGCCATGTCCTCTGTTATGCCTTCATTTGGAGCCAGAGCTCTGCCAGACTCCTCACACCACCTGCTGCATTCTCCTAGTGGCTCAGGGATGGGATGTGTGCTCACCCATCATAAGCAAGTTGTATGCATATGTACCATTTCACATACTCATACAACTTCCCTGAAGGCTTGGGGTCAGCAGAAGTGCCATGCAGGAGAGGCTACCTGTAGAAGTGGCCGCTTGATGATGTCTAAGTAATACAGCCAATTCAGTCCCCCCCTCCTTTTTTTTTTGAGACAGAGTCTTGCTCTGTTGCCCAGATTGGAGGGCAGTGGCACAATCTCGGCTCACTGCAAGCTCTGCCTCCTGGGTTCACGCCATTCTCCTGCCTCAGCCTCCCAAGTAGCTGGGATTACAGGCGCCCACCACCATGCCTGGCTAATTTTTTGTATTTTTAGTAGAGATGGGGTTTCACCGTGTTAGCCAGGATGGTCTCGATCTCCTGACCTTGTGATTCACCTGCCTCAGCCTCCCAAAGTGCTGGGATTACAGGCATGAGCCACTGCGCCCGGCCCAACTCAGTCCCTTCTGAGGGGACTCTCCAGGTATTCCCCACCCCCACCTCACTCCCTGCTAGCCTTCCTTTAGCTCCTGTTAAAATTTTGCCCTGGCCAGGCGCGGTGGCTCAAGCCTGTAATCCCAGCACTTTGGGAGGCTGAGATGGGCGGATCACGAGGTCAGGAGATCGAGACCAGCCTGGCTAGCACAGTGAAACCCCATCTCTACTAAAATACAAAAAAAAATTAGCCAGGTGTGGTGGCGGGCGCCTGGCAGACACCGAGTAGTCCCAGCTACTCGGGAGGCTGAGGCAGCAGAATGGCGTGAACCCAGGAGGCGGAGCTTGCAGTGAGCTGAGATCCGGCCACTGCACTCCAGCCTGGGCGACAGAGCAAGACTCCATCTCAAAAGAAAAAAAAAATTTTTTGCCCAAATCATCCTCCTGACTGAATAGTTTATTGGAAAGATACGTCAACACACAGGCTAAGCAACACTCCATGGCTAAGGCAGCACTTGGTAGCACATTTTGCAAAGTCTGGCTTATTTAGTCTTGTTATGTATGTATTTATTTTTTTGAGACAGAATCTTGCTCTGTCGCCCAGGCTGGAGTGCAGTGGCACGATCTCAGCTCACTGCAACCTCTACCTCCCAGGTTCAAGCGATTCTCCTGCCTCGGCCTCTCGAGTAGCTGGGAGTACAGGTGGGTGCCACCATGCCCAGCTAATTTTTGTATTTTTAGTAGAGACAGGGTTTCACTATGTTGGTCAGGTTGGTCTTGAACTCCCGACCTCAGGTGATCCACCCGCCTCCGCCTCCCAAAGTGTCATTTAGCCTTTATTAATACTCCCTCTTGTCTCATAACAGACATATGTAAGGATTTAATTTTCCTTTGAGAATCACTTTGGTCTCAGACCACACATGGTGATAGGTAGTAGTCATTCACTTGCTTTCTTCATAATTCCCATTGGGATTTCTTCTGGGACTTACTCAGAAGTATATACCTACATATTTAAATTAAACAAATAATTACTTTAAAATGAAATTTAAACAGTATATAATTTAATAAGTCAAATGATCATAAGTGTTGGAAGAAAAACAGAAGCCTCCTGCCCCACCTATTCCTACCCCAAGTCCCACTTCTCAGCAGTGACTTCTTTTAGCTGCTTCTCCTATTTACTTCTGTATTCCAAATAATCCACTTTTCCTGAAATTTTTACTTTTCAGTTTTATGCCCTTTCTAGGGATCTACTATGGAAGCTGAGGACTTTATATCACTCTGATCATTTTCTCTGTCCACCCTACTCCTATCCTTCTTATAGCTTGGTCACAATTTTTGATTAAATCAGCATTCAGAGTTTACATTAGGATTGTGAGCTATGTAAAGATGATTCACAACTGAGCCTTTTAGCACACTATGATCACAGTTCTTTTCTGATATAGCTTTAAACTTAAAATTTGTTTTATTTTAAAATTGGTATAATTATATTTTGTATTATGAAGAATTCCCATGCTCTTTGTTTTTTTTTTTGTTGTTGTTTTTTTTTTTTTTTTGAGATGGGGGTCTTGCTCTGTCACCCAGGCTAGAGTATAGTGGTGTGATTTTTAGCTCACTGCAAGCTCAAACTCCTGGGTTCAAGCAATCCTCTGGCCTCAGCCTCCTGAGTAGCTGAGACTAGAGGCACACACCACCATGCCTGACTAATTTTAGTTTTTTCTTTTTGTAGAGTCAGGGTGTTACTAAGTTGCCCAGGCTCATCTTGAACTCCTGGTCACAACTGATCCTCCTGCCTGGATCTCCCAAAGTACTGAGATGACAGGCATAAGCCACTATGTCCAGTCCCATGCTCTTTGATAGAAGTTTAAATTTCTTCTAAATGTGTTAAAATACATGAAGTAATCTAATTCCTTCCTTCTTTTCCTTCTCCCTACCTGTAGGGAGTGCTTAATGCTTGCTCTGATATAGACCTGTTGGGACTGTGGTTCAGTGGACATCCTTCATCTCCATTCAACACTTTCTTGGGTTAGCTCCCATCTCCTTGATTCCACGTCCTCTTTTTCGTTGGCTTAGTTCCTTGCTGTGGGGGAGCCCATTATTGGTTAATTCAGATTATATTATTTTTGGAAAATCATGTTATTGGTAATAATATGATTGTTGGAAAAATTATTTTTAGCATTGAAGTAAGCTTAATTGAAGTAAATTGAAGAATTTAAAGAAAGAGAAAAATCAAAGGCAAAACTTTTTGTCTTTACTTTTATGTTAAGTTGATATTAATAGTCTAGCTGGGTATAGAATTCTAGACAGGGAATCATTTTCCCTCAGTTTTGGATACTGAAATCCATTGTCTTCTAGTTTTCATTGTTTCTGTTGAGAAGTCAGATGTCAATCGGCTTCCTGATCCATCCTCCTCCTCACCCCCAGAAGTTTTTAGTATCTTTTGTTTTTTCCTGGTGTTATTTTGAAATTTCAAGATGTTGGCCTTTTCTTCCCCCCTTTCTTGTGCTGGGCATTGAAGATTTCTAGCTCTTAGTTCTGGGAAAATATTTTTGTATTATTACTTCACTTTTATTTTTTCTGTCCTTCTCAGGAATGCCTGTGATTCAGACACTGAATTTCTTACTCTAATTCTGTAATTCAAAAAAATGCTCCCATCTTATTTTCTAACTCTTTTTTCTTTACTTTCTGGGAGGTTTCCTTAATTTTGTCTTTCACCCTCTTTCTTGAATTTTATTTCTGTTATTATATTTTTATTTCCCAAGTGCTTTTTAAATTGTCCTCTGAATTGCATCTGCACTCAAGTTTATGGAAGTCAATATTTTCTTTCTCTGAGGAAATTTCACGGCCATGCTCAGGACTAGTTGTGGAGATGCCGTATCCTGTTTGGCCCCGGGTGGCAGCTCCTGAAGGGTGCGGTGTCTTTGATGTGGTTAATGGTGTTGCCTGGACGCCAGGGTCTGAGGTAGTGGCACCCTCAGCATTCCCATCTTCACTGATTCAGCACCACCTCACTCTGTGTGGTGCCTCAATATTCTACACTCTTGTGTAAGCCATATTCATACACACACATACACCCCCCCACAGCCTCTACTCATGAGGCTACCTTCATGCCCAGCCCCGGTCCCTGGGGATCCAGAGCTGAGGGAGGCTGGGGGCTTTGTATGAGATTCACCCCCAGGCTCTTCAGGAAGCAGTGGGGGCCACTTCTGGCATGTTGGTGGGGCCGTCCAGGCAATGCATCTGTGCTAAGAGGTTTCCCAAAGTTTTGCAGATTGCACCTTCAGCCAAAGTGCCTGGGGACTCGATAAGACTCCTGATCCAGGTGTCCTTCTTCCCCGGTCACTGCCTGTCCTCAAGCTGGAGGCTGAGCCCAGCCTACAAGGAGCAGAGGGAGAAGAGGCAGGAACAGGAGGGGAGAAGGAAGTCGGGGATATGGGGTTAGATGAGCCAAGGCCTGTTAGGTGGAGTGGGGGTACTGGTGAGGCCACAGGGCTGGCCTCATGGGCCTTGAAGGTGAGCCCTAGGCTCCATGCCCTGGTGCACCCTTCACTGTCTCAGGGCCTCAGTCTTCCTATCTGTGTAGAAGGGGAAATGGACCAAGAGAATGCGTTAATCTTCCTCTGGCCACAGACTGTGGCCAAAGTGTGCCATCTGCTGGCCACAAGTGGCAGTGTCCCCATTACAGATGTGGCTGAGGGAGGTAGAGACTCCGGAGTCCTGCCAGGGCTTGGGTATTGTGGGCAGGGAGGGAGGTTCAGGCAGCCAGATCCTGTGTAGGAGGTGAGAGGGGAGCCAAGCACGGCGGGAAGAGATCCAGGCTGCGGACCTTGCAGGCTGGGCTGGAGGCCAGGGCTCTCCACCCTGGGGTTGAGGGCACTGGCTGGAAGGTTTGGAGGCCACTTGGTGCTACACACATTTCCTCCCAGGGAATAGAGAAGGTGCAGGTAGATCAGGAATACTTCCACCTGGGCCCAGGAAGAGTCCTCAGGCTGGGGCAGCTGGGAGCCACACTGGCTTGCAGGTCCCATGAGGTCAACCTGGCTTAGGGCTGGACTGTGGGAGCCTGGGCAAGGCATGCTGAGGGTGGGGTCTGGCACTGCAGCGTCGAGGTGCAGTGTGGTGGGGGGTGGGAGGAGCCAGGGGGGGGGCCGTGAGGGGGCCAGAGCGGAATATAGGGTGGGGGCATGGCAGGGCTGGGACAAGGCTGGGATAGGAAGGACAGGAGCCCCTCTGCAGGGGGAATGCGGCAGGACCTGGCAGCACAGAGAACAAGCCTGGGGTTCATGCATTCCTTTATTTCTTCAACAAATGTGAATGAGCTTCAATGCTGTGCCAGGTGCTCAACCAAACATTTCCTGTCCTCATGGAGCTGATATTCTAAAGGGGATGAAGGACAATAAACTAGACAAGAAAGAAACATCTAAGTTAGCTCCTGTTAAGTGCTAAGGAGGGAGAGGAAACATGGGCGAGGCTGCAGAATGCAGGACAGGCCTGATGTTTTAGGTAAGGTGGGCAGGGAATGCTTTGCTTAGAAAAGGCCTGGTGGCCCACGCCTATAACCCCAGCACTTTGGGAGGCTGAGGCAGGAGGATTGCTTGAGCCCAGGAGTTCGAGACCAGCCTGGGCAACATAGTGAAACCTAGTCTCTACAAAAAAATGTCAAAAAGTTATCTCAGTGTGGTGGTGCATGCCTGTGGTCCCAGCTACTCAGGAGGCTGAGGTGGGAGGATCGGTTGAGCCTGAGAGGCCGAGGCTGCAGTGAGCTGTGATTGTCCTGGGCAAAAGAGCAAGACCCTGTTTCAAAAAAGAAAAGATCCTGGAGAAAGGCAGGCATGTGGATGTCTGGGGGAAGAGCGCCCCCAGCAGTGGGAACGGTGGAGCAAACGCTCAAATGGGGGTGACTGCACGTTTGGGAACAGCGAGGAGGCCCTTGGGGCTGGAGCAGAAGGCGGAGGAGGTGCAGAGCAGGAGGAGAGGGGTCAGCCAGGGCCGAGAAGTGAAGGGAGCCCACTGCCTTCTTAAAGGTTCACCTGGCGGCTGTGCTGAAGCGGGCATGGCATTGCAGAACCCCCTCCAGGGGCTGACATTCCATTGGGATGGAAGATCCTGATGGATGGGCTGTGGGGGCGGTGAGCAAGCAGGAGTCAAGGACGACTCCAGGATGACTGAATTGAAAGAGTGAATGAGCAAATGAGTGATGGACACTCCCCCATCCCCCTTTCCTTAGAAGCCCCCTCCTGGCGCTGGCCAAGGTGCTGAAGCCACGCATCCTGGGCTGTCCCTCTGTGCTGGACCTGGGGCTCCTCTGGCGCAGGGTGAGGTCTGTGGAGGTCTGTGTCAGCTGGTGACCAGCGAGCATCCCCAGTCTCTCCCTACTCAGCAAACCCCTAGCACAGGGTCCTCTGTGGGATCCTGGCTGGGCTCCCACAGCTCAGTTCAGAGCTGACCACCCTCGCTCCTGCTCTGTCCTGGCTCCAAGGCCAGGGCTGGGGTCCCTTGCTCTGCAGCCGCACTCCTGAGGCTAGGCCCTGGGGGAAGGCAGAAGGAGGCTGTAAACACAGGGCTTAGGAGCACAGACTCCTGGGGTGAAACCTGGAGACTGACTTCCCCACTCTGGGCCTCATTTCCTTGTCTGTAAAACAGCGATCATACAATACCGTCGCCTGGCACTGTTGGGCAGACTAAATGAGTGGATACCACCAAGTGCATAAGACAGAGCCTGGTCCAGAGAACAGGTGGTTGTTGGCTAAACCCCACGGCCAACCACCCTCCCCTAAGCACTCAGACACTCTCTGAAGAACTGATGCAGTGACCACCTGAAGCCTGCCCTTGGTGCTGAGGAGGAGGGGCCTCGCTTAACTAGGGGGCCCTGCCCTGAGCCGGGGTCAGCCTCCCTTGTGGCTGCTTTCCTGACACCCTCTCTCCTGCACCCCAGACATGGTACTGGCCTCCAGGAGGGATAGGTGAGTGGGGAGCCCAGGGAACTGGTCAAGCTTGGGAAAGTGTGGGGAGTGTCCCGAGGCCTCCATGAGGAGGAGAAGGGTTTTTTCCACCCCCTCAACTCTTGGAGAGGATGAGGGTCTCTCCGATGCCAGGTGTGATCCTAGGGCCAAGGGCCTTGGAGCATTTTATTGTGGACAGTTTAGGCCCTGTAACTTTTCCTTATCTCTTTATTAAATGCTAAACAGGATGGTTAAAAACCCCACAAAAGTCAAAACTATGCAAGTGGTGTAAAATGGAAGTTACACTTCTCCTGAACCCCACCCCTACTCTCTCCAGAGGCAACAGTCAGTACCTGTTACTTGTGTCTGTCCCAGGAATGGTCCCCACCTTCACAAGCATAAACCTGCTCTGCAAACGCGAACGGGGCTGTGCCGCACACTGCATGCCTGTCCCTGTCCTGGGGCCACCTGCTGTCCATCCAGTGTCACCAAGGATGAAGTGAGGATGGGCCATTCCTACCCGGGGGGTTTCCATTACTACAGGCACCTCTGGCAGGTGTTCAGTTTCCCTGGGAGTGTGTCTAGGGTGCCTCCCAGCTCCCACCCTGCAGGCTGAAGGGACGTGAATGGGGGTGGGGTGGGCTCTGGAGGGACTGGTCTGCCTCCAGGTCCCTCCACCTCATCACACATGGAGACAGGAAGGCGCGGAGGGGTGGGGATGGGGGCGGTGTGGGGCTCTCGGCCGGCATCAGCAGGTTGGGGAGAGATGGCAGTATAGAGGGCCCTGGGCTCCAAGCACCCAGGGAAGGAATCTGAGCACTCAAGCCCCATGTCCCCCTCCCTCCCTGAAACATTTCTGCGTGTGGTCTGATTGGAAGCTGAGTTCCGGCAATTAATCCCGTCAGCGGGGCCTGCTGAATGGTAGGAGGGTTTTTCTGTTTTGCTCCCTTGGTCTAGATTTCCCTGGGGACAGCTCTGACCAGCCGCCGCCTGCCTGCTAAATTAAATGTTAAAAAAAAACCCCACAATGACTTTAATCAATCCACTGACATGGCGGGTGGCCTCCCAGAAGCCCTTGGTCCGCTGAAGGGAGCCCCCCCGCCCCCGCCCCAGGCTCAGGGTCTTGGATGAGACAGGGTGGGGAAGAGGACAGTCCTCCCCAGTCCCCTTCCTGTGGGGGAGGGAGGGTGGATAGTCCCCCGAGTGTCCTCCTGGACAGGGACAGGGAGAAAGGGGGGACTCTGGCCCCCTTTATAACTTGCCCTGATCCCAGGCCAGGAGTGATAGTGGACGCAGAGAGGGGGCAGCTCTTCCCCGCCTCTCTCCTGACCTGAAGCCTGGGTGGATACAGAGCAGGTGGTCACGATGGGCCATGTGGTCAGCAAATCCAGCGTTTATGGTGATTCTGCTGGAGACAAATGGAAGCGCTGGGCTCTGGGTTAGAGTCAGGTTGAGACAATGTCCTCCAGACTCCACTGGGGGGAGTCAGGGGAAGGGGGAGCAGGACGGTCTTCAGGCGCTGGGGCAGTGGGGTTGTGGGGCATGGCCATGGTCCTTCCCAAGGGAGAGTAGGGGAGTGCAGGGGGCAGAGAGCACAGAAAGTCTAGCCCAGCCTTAGCAGCCCAGCCAGGCCATAGGTGCGCGCTGGCGCCGCTGAAAACGTTCCCTTCCCTCGCCTGCTCACCTTCCAGGTCCTACTCAAGGCGCATAATGTCCCCTGGGCAGGGTCCCTGACACTTCCTTAACTCCCAAAGACCTTCCGCGTGGGCCTAGCGCATTGAGGCGAACCTCTCTGCCTGCTTGATCCTCCTTCCCCCTTACTGTCTCCAGCCAGGCATCCCACCCACTTGTGCTTCAGGCTGGGCAGCCCACAGGAGGAGAGCGGGACCCGGGCTTGAGCTTGCACCCAGGCAGAGCGCCCACCCCCTCCCCTAGCTCCGGACCCTGAAAGTAAAGTCGTCGTGCCCGGCGGCCAGCCCAAATCTTCCAGCCCTCAGGGAATCGGGGTCGGGCAGGGAAGGCCACGGGTAGCGGCAGAATCGGGATCCTGGAGTGGAGGCGCAGATTGCGGGTCCCGCTGCGCACGCTCCGTGGTCCAGTTGGGGTGGGCCTTGGAGGTCCATAGGCCAAGGTTGAATGGGGGCTCCGCAGCGTGGGCGGGGTGGAGTGCACAGGTCACTGGGGTCTGAGCGTTTCCATGGGCCAGGACCCCAACGCCCGGTGTCCTCAGGATAGATTGGAGGGGGAAGGGGCTGCGATTATGCCCCAGTCGGAAGGGTTTTACAGCAGCCGCGCTGCCCTCTCCCTGCCGGATACCCGGCAGTAGGCGCCGACGTCCGGGGGCGCGCGAGGCAGGTGGGTGCAGACCGCGACCCGATTCTGGCCTTCATCCTCCGCCCCGTGGCGGGCGGGGCCGTTGCCCCCCACCTCCAGTCCGCGTGGCTGGTGTCTGGCTCGCCGCCCGGGCAGAGGGGGCGCTGTCGGCGCGGGCGGGCGGGGCCGGAACGCGGGGGCGCGCGGCGCGGAGCGAGCGTAGGGCTCGGGGGCGCGGGCGGCG
>NC_045439.1:1669852-1710867 GCF_002776525.5 Piliocolobus tephrosceles | reverse complement strand
CTGTGTGTGTGCGCATCTGTGTGTGTATATGTGTGTGTGTGTGTGCGCGCATCTGCGTGTGTGTGCATCTGTGTGTATATGTGTGTGTGCGCATCTGTGTGTGTGTCTGTGCGTCTGCGTGTGTGTGTGCGCGTGTGTGTACGCATCTGTGTGTGTGTGTGTGCGCGTCCGTGTGTGTGTGCATCTGTGTGTGTCTGCGCGTCTGCGTGTGTGTGTGCATCTGTGTGTGTCTGCGCGTCTGTGTGTGTGCGCGTGTGTGTACGCATCTGTGTGTGTGTGTGCATCTGTGTGTGCGCGTCTGCGTGTGTGTGTGCGTGTGTCTGCGCGTCTGCGTGTGTGCGTGTGTATGTGTGTGTGCGTGTCTGCGTGTGTGTGCGCATCTTTGTGTGTGTGTCTCTGCATATGTGTGTGTGTTTCTGTATGCATGTGTGTGTTTCTATGGGCTTGTGTGTCGCTATGTCTCTGTATGTGTGTGTGTGTCTGTGTCTCTATGCATGTGTGTGTCTGTGTTTCTGTATGCATGTGTGTGTCTTTGTGTGTTTCTGTATGCATATGTGTGTCTGTCTCTGTGTCTCTGTGTATGTGTGTCTATGCATGTTTGTGTCTCTATGCTTGTGTGTGTCTGTGTGTATGCATGTGTGTCTGTGTTTCTGTATGCATGTGTTGCTCTGTGTGTTTTTGTATGCATGTGTGTGTTTCTGTGTGTCTGTGTGTGTCTCTGTAGGGTGTGCATGTCGAGGTCCCCTGGGAGTCCACCCCAGTGGCTCCCAAGCCTGCATCGGCCTCCCCTGGAGGGTGTGTCAAACCCAAGTGTCAGCCTCTCCCGGGAGGGCCTGTGGTCTGGAGGTTTCGGGAGGCGGCACCTTCTGGGAGCCCTGCTCTGTGGGTGCAGGAATCCCGCAGCCCTGGAGGTGCTGGGGCGAGGCTGAGCCTCAGGGTGGACTGTGGGGTAGGGAGGCGCTCACCCTGGCTGAGGGGCAGGTTGGCAGCGGTGGCACTTCCCAGCATCCCTGAGTGGCGAGGGGCCTCAGGGGCCCAGGAGCGGGGCAGCGGCCCCAGGATGGCTCTAGGGCCTCTGCGTACGGCAAGGGGCAAGGGAGCCTCACCTGGGGCCTGGGGCGCGGGCATCTTGGTGGCAGCATTAATTGAGCCCCTCCTGTATGTGGGCACTGTGCTGGGTGCCCTGAGTGTGTCAGCTCATTAGGGCCACACAGAGGCCTCCATTGTCACCTCATCCCGCTTTGGAGATGTAGAAACTGAGGCACAGGCAGGCCAGGTGGACGTGCCCAGGTCACAGCTGTGCATGGCTGCTCACAGCCTGGGCATCGGGTGGGAGCAGCTTTCACTGTCCAACCCCCACAGCAGCTGCAGGTAGGGGATGAGGGCACAACCCTTGGTGAGGGGATGGCATTCAGTGCAGAGTGCACGGAGGGGCGCTCAGCCTGTGTGGGTCTGGACCCTGTCACAAGCTTGGTCCGAATGCTGGGCAGAGCTCCTGGGGCAGGGATGCCATGGAGGCCCCAGCCTGAACCATCCAGTTGCAGAAATGAAGTGCAGGCCTGCCAGCCACATTTTGGGCTGTGTTTCCTGGAATGGTGGCTGATGAGGTCCCAGGGTGGGACCGCCTGGTGACTCGCAGGCGGGTGACAGGAACAGCTGCTGTCACTCACCACTGATCTGCTTCTGTCTCTCCTCCCCAGGGCTGTGCAGAAGCTCAGCTTGGCCTCCAAGCGGAAGAAGCCCCACCCGCCACCACCTCCAGCCACCCGCGGCGCCTCCACCTACCCCACCGACTTCAGCGGGGTCCTGCAGCTGTGGCCGCCCCCGGCACCCCCCTGCCTGCTCAGGGCTGCCTCCAAGACCAAGGACAACCCTGGCAGCATTGGGAAGGTAGACGCAGCCTCAAGTTCAGGGCCCTGGGTGGGGAGGCCAGGGGCATCTGAGAAGATGCAGGAGGGGTGTGGGAGTGGAGGGGTTGCCACTTCCTTCTCTGGGTTGGATAAGAGTGGTCAGTGGGGTGCCATGGGGAGACTGAGGTCCAGGTGGCAGCGGGGAGCCTGGGAGCCTGTGCTGGGCTGGGACTGAGGGGATGGGCGGGGAGTGGCATGTCCTAGGGGTCCCAGGAGCACGTGCTAGGTTCATCGTGGGGTGGGACAGCCAGGTCACGGGGCTCCCAGGGACTAAGGATTGGGTTTGATTCAGGGAAGCCCCTTGCGAAGGCTCCACTGAGAATGCGGCCCTGAGGGGGCTGGGGGCAGGAGGGGACTCTCTGCTCTCCAGAGTCACCGTGTGCAGGCGGGCCCCTGCTGTGGGAAAGGGGGATGTGTGATAGGTTGATTCTGGCGCCGTGCTCCAGGTGGGAAGGCTGAAGCCTGTGGAGGGCACAGGGTCTCCATCAGTGATAGGACAGGCTGGCTCCTGGCTGCCCCTGGCTGCCTCTGAGCCTGGGGCCTGTGGCTTGCTGGTTGTGCCCTCCAAGTCTTGGAGAAATACCTGCCCCTGGCCGGATGGTGGCCCTGCCTTCTGCTGGGAGCTGGCAGTGCCTGGTTCATGGGCCCATGGAGTGAGGCAGGCTCTCCGTGCCCATAGAGGATGGGAAGCCAGTCACACAGCTCTGTGTGTGCCCCCTGTGGCTTTTTCCCGCCCCTCTGCCTGCTGTACAGCCAGCCCCCTCGCGCATAGCACCCCGAAAGCACTGCCTGGCACCTCCAGGTGCAGAGGAGGCCTTGGGGGCTCTGTGCCCCACATGGGCCATCAGGCTCCGTGCCTTTCTGGACTCAGTTGGACCACGATTCCCAGGGATTCAGCTCCCCAGGGACAGGGTCTGGAGGGGACGCTGTGCCCACGTTGGAGACCCCCTGACAGAAGGCCCCTGTCCCTGGGTCTGGGGCTGCCACAGGCCCCTCCCACTGCCCTAACTGCACTGGGTCTAGGGTGCCAGGAGCACCCCCCGCCCCCACGGTCCTAGTGAAAGCCTCCTTGACCTTCACAGCTCTGTAGTCCTGCAGGGGCCTCCACACCTTGGGGTTTTGTTAGAGCTCGGGAGGTGGCAGGCTAGTGGGAGGGTTCTGAACATGCTGGCTGCGGCGAAGGCTTTTAAGTGACTGTGTGTCCGGCCCCACCCTCAGTAGTGCAGCTGTGGGGGGAGAGCCCCCTGCCCGCCCAGTGATGTCGTGAGCATTGTACTTGCAGCCCCTGGAATGCTAATTTCAGTGACTTGAGCCCCCCAACCTCTCCAGGCCAGTCCTGGCCTGACCCAGTCCTGACCCTGGGTCTTCCCCACCCTTAACAGTTGCCTTGAGACAGGGCAGGTGGGTGCTGTGGGCCAGGCTGCCACTGCCTTGGCTGTGTGGGCTGCAGAGCTGTGCTGAGAGCTGGGGAGGACACCGAGGTCAGGTGTGGTCGGTGGTGCGCAGGCAGCATCCAAGTTCCCCACCCAGCCTGGGATCAGGGCCCTGGCTCTGGCCTAGGCCTGGCACTCAGCCTGTTTGTGCCATCCGGTTGGGGCGGGGGGCAGAGGAGTCAGCAGCTCCTTCAGGAGTCTGCAGCACTTTTCCCAGGGCCCCACGTTTCTTAGGGGACAGCTTCTGCCCCACCTCCTCCTGGGGGCAGCCTTGGGGGAGCTTCTCCTTTCTCTCCATGGTAGTCACACCCCCACCCTGCCCCGGAGCGCTCAGTGCTTCCCCAGCAACAAGGAGCCCTGGGTCACCAGCCTTCCACCCCCCCCACCCCCCCCCCCCCCCCCCCCCCCACCCCCCGCCCCCGGCTTCCCGGGTGTCATTAGCACTAATGTCGCACAGTCAGAAATGCCGCCTGAAAGGCGTTTAATATTGTCACAGAAAAGAAGTTAGATTACGTTCAATTTCTGACATTAATGTGCTACTTAAGATAATTCATCACATTGTGGTATTAAAAAAGACATCCCTGTGTGGGTGGGTGCTGAGCAGCGCCCCTCCCCCTCGCTGCCTGGGCTACCTCTCCAGAGCTGGAAGCCCTTTTTTAATGCAAAATGTGTTTTTTTCCTACCAGGCAGCTATTCAGTAGGGCTTTGTAATATCTGATCATTTAGGGGAGAGACTTGCTGTGCCTTCTCCTGCAAAGACCCTGTCATTTCTCCGGAGTAATGACAGGGTTGTCTCTCGGCAGACAATGGCCTGCGCTGGGACCAGGGCAGTGTGGGGCAGGCTAGATGGCCGGTGCCCCCACTGCGGGCTGCTCCATCCGCTCCCTGGGGAGGCCCGCACCCTCTCCTCCCTCCTGGTTGTGAGCTTGTTCTGGGATTAACGCCGCTGGTGGAAAGGGCGGCTGGCAGATGTTGAGAGCCGAACCGTGGGCCTCTCCACGCCACTCCTTCCCGCTAGGAATTCTCTCAAATCTGCAGAACCCATTTGGCTCCTGAAGTGGTGAGGAGTTCACGCTGGAAAAAAAATTGCCAAAAATTACCGGGAAGTGCACGTTTTCGTCTGCTTTGCGGCGGCGTCTGGAAATGAAATAGTTTTGTACACGTTGTCAGGGGAATAAAAGAATTGATTCTCGCCTAATGGAGCCCAGGTTCTGAGTAGTACAATAGAGAAGTGTTTCTTCACGCCGCTCCCTGGAGAGCGGGCACTCCCGACTCCAGCGGCTTGCATATCAATGTGCCCCGTGCCCGGGGGAGTAGATGGCGCCTGGTGCGAACTACCCACGGTAAACCAATTTTGCCGGCGTTATGTATGTGTCACTTACAATTAAATCCGTGAAAAATATTGGCTCTGAAATGCGTCTCGGGTAATTTGATTTACGCTGTAGTGGAGAAATCAGAGAGATCAGTGCAGAGTGGACTGTGGTGTCCTCCAGCAGGAATGGGGCCTGTCTCCAGCCCTGCGTTGGAGCCCTGGTTCAGGGTGGCCCTCGTGTGCACAGCCTGTGCTGCTGGGTCAGAGCCGCTGCCTCCTGGCATCGAGACACCAGACCCACCTGTGTGGGGTGTCCCTCCTGTGCATGGGTTTTGGAGTGTTTGCAGTGATTGCTCTGGGCTCCGGCATCCTGGGTCCTGCTCCTCCCCGGCATCTGTCCCCTCTCAGGGTGCTGGGGTTGGTGTCAGGACTTTCCGGTGCTTGTGTGGGGCCCAGTTTGGGATCTGTGTGTGTGTGCTTTGGAGATACCACCAGGGCTGCCTGGTTCCCTGCCAGCTCGGGAGGTCAGGCTGGAAGCCCAGCCCCACCCTCAGTCTGCCCCCCAGGCCTCAGTCTCCCCAAGCCTGCAGTAGGGCCGGTGAGACTGAGGCGTCAGAATTGGCATCTTCCCTTGGATGGGATCCTTCTTGTCTTGCCCCTCCCCGTTTGCATGTGAATGGGCTTCCCCTGCTTTCTGCGGCAGGCCACAGGGTGCCAGGGTTCGGTTCCCTCAGCTGGCCCAGGTCGGAGGCAGCCATGCCCCTGGATGGCTCCCTGGCAGCACCAGCCCTCTGTGGCTCTCACCCGTCTGTGGCTCTCACCCCTTATCTTCCAAGTGCTCCACCTTAGCCTGGGGAGCAGCCTGCAGGGGCTGGGCCAGGGGGCTGTGCTCCTCCCTCCTGCCCTTTCCTGGACTGAGCTGCTCTGCAGGACCTGAGCGTCTGTCTGTCTTTTCATGGAGGCGCCCGGAGCCTGCCGCCCCCTCATTCTCTGTGCCGCACATTCGGTGCTGACAGGCCGTGCGCCGGCCTTGCCTCTCCCTGGCCCTCACCTTCTCTCGGCTGTGCTGACCTCACATGGGATCTGCTCTTGCCTGGAGCAGGGGCGCGGTGTCCACATTCCTGCGGTGGGGGTGTCAGTGTGAGGCCTGGCCCGCTGTCCCCTCCTGAGCTGGGCCCCTCCTGCCCTGTAATTAGTGGCCAGCTGGGCGGAGGCAGCTTCTCAGGTGCCGCCCACCTCTGCCCCAGGTGAAGGTTATGCTTCGGATCTGGCCCGCACAGGGGGCCCAGCGCTCGGCCGAGGCCATGTCCTTCCTGAAGGTGGACCCTCGGAAGAAGCAGGTGATCCTCTATGATCCCACCGCCGGTCCCCCAGGCAGCGCAGGCCCCCGGCGAGCCGCCACTGCTGCAGTTCCCAAGATGTTTGCCTTCGATGCCGTCTTCCCCCAGGACTCCGAGCAGGTACGGGCAGGCGGACTGGGCGTCCTCCTGGGGGCCCAGAGCTGGCTGCTGGCTCAGCACATGGGTTAGATCTGCGCCCGCTTTTCCGTGCAGGGTGCAGAGGAAGATTGAGCAAGGGGGGCCCGCTGTCTGCGGCGCCTGCCGGCTTACCTCCCTCATCGACCTGGCTGGCATCCTTGGGTGTCTCCACCCGCCCCTGCTGAGGCTCTGGGCCAATTCCCGGGGAAAGGCCTGGTTTTCCGGAGCCCGCCCTCCGGGGAAGTTTTCTGAGCAGCTGTTGGGCTCTGGGGGCGCCCGGTGCTCCCTGCTCATGCTGAGCGGTGGACCGTGTGGCCACGTGTGCCTCTGTCTGTGCGTGGTGGTCCGCCCTCGGCAGCTGGGCTTCTGTGCTTTGCGGGTGTGTGTCTGCACGTGTCTGGCCAGTCCCTCCTGCGTGTGTCCTGGGTCCTGTTCTTGTGTGTTCTGTGCTTTCCGTGTGCACATGGGATCTGTCCTTGGTCCCAGGTGTGCAGCCCCATCTCCTTGTGGGCTGACTGCCTGCATGTGCCAGGACAGACCGGCCTCAGGCCCACAGATGTGGCAGAAGGAAGGGGCCACAGCCCCTGGGCCCTGGCACCTGCCTGATTCTCTGTGCCCCCCAGGCCGAAGTCTGCTCGGGGACCGTGGCCGACGTGCTCCAGTCGGTGGTCAGTGGGGCTGATGGCTGCATTTTTTCCTTTGGCCACATGAGCCTGGGTAAGCGCCCTTGCCCGACCCTGGGTGGGTCCTGCTGACCACCCCCTCCCATCCTCATTATGGTGGTTGTTGGCAGCTTCTGGTGGGAAAGGAGGCTGGTTCTACACATGGGCAGTGGTGGGCATATGGGGTGAGGGGCTTGTGGAGAGGAAGCTGAACCCCTGCAGAACTGAAAGGCAGAGGGCTTAGGATGGATCCAAAGAGGCCCCTAAGATCTCAGTGCCCCTGGTTGACCCCAGGGACCCCAGGAGCCGTAAAGGCTCCTTGCATGGTGTGTGGTGGGGCCTGACGCCCGCATGGCCCCCAGGCAAGTCGTACACCATGATCGGGAAGGACAGCTCGCCGCAGAGCCTGGGCATCGTGCCCTGCGCCATCTCCTGGCTCTTCAGGCTCATCGAGGAGCGCAGGGAGAGGACGGGCACCCGCTTCTCCGTCCGGGTCTCAGCCGTGGAGGTGTGCGGGCGTGACCAGAGCCTGCGGGACCTGCTGGCCGAGGTGGCCCCTGGCAGCCTCCAGGACGCCCAGTCCCTGGGAGTGTACCTGCGGGAGGACCCCGTGTGTGGGGCGCAGGTGCGCCTGCCCACTGTCCCACCTTGGGGGAGGGGGGCTGTGCTCGGCCCTGAGCTGCTGAAGACGCTGCAGCCTCTGCCTTTCCTGCAGCTGCAGAACCAGAGCGAGCTGCGGGCACCCACGGCTGAGAAGGCGGCCTTCTACCTGGATGCGGCCCTGGCGGCCCGCAGCACCAGCCGAGCGGGCTGCAGCGAGGACGCCCGACGCAGCTCCCACATGCTGTTCACGCTGCACGTCTACCAGTACCGAATGGAGAAGTACGGCCGGGGAGGAAGTAGGTGCCACGCCTGCACTCCCAGACCCCTGTGGGACGTGTGTCAGCGGAGACGCAGGCACAGGGGCCCGTCATCCGGTGGCCCCTGGGGATGTCCCTGGGCTTGTCCCCTGCTCGGGCCTGGGGTGGGGCTGTGGAGCAGGGTCTGGGGGCCCCTGGCTACACCATCATTTGCTCGTCTTGTGGTTCCAGTGTCCGGAGGCCGCAGCCGCCTGCACCTCATCGACCTGGGCAGCTGTGAGGCGGCATCTGGCAGGGCCGGGGAGGCTGCTGGGGGCCCCCTGTGTCTGTCCCTGTCGGCCCTGGGCAGCGTCATCTTGGCCCTGGTCAATGGAGCCAAGCATGTGCCGTACCGGTGAGTGTGGGGCCTGGGCAGGTGCCGACCAGGGTGGCCCCTTGGTGACCTGGTAAATCCGTGTCTGGTGTGTCCGGTGCTGTTGTAGTTCCCAGCTCCTCGGGGCTTTGCTCCTCCACCACCTGACAGGCCTCGCTGCCCGTGGGCTGCCTGGGGCACCACGCTGTGCTGGTGCCGGAGCTGGGTGGGAACGAGACTCATCCCAGGGCTGCCCTTGGCCAGCCTTTCCCTAAGCTCCCTTCCCAAGCCCTTGGTGTCTGAACCGCCTCGACCTCCAGGGACCACAGGCTCACCATGCTGCTGCGTGAGTCCCTGGCCACCGCCGGCTGCCGCACCACCATGATCGCCCACGTGTCGGACGCGCCAGCCCAGCATGCGGAGACGCTCAGCACCGTGCAGCTCGCCGCCCGCATCCACCGCCTGCGCAGGAAGAAGGCCAAGGTGCTCCCCACCTCCTGCCCACCTCATCCCGGGGCCCTCCCGGCTCCTGTGTCCACTGCAGGCCTCTGCTGGCCTGGTTGGGGTGAGGGGGGGCAGCAGGTGGCCTGGAGCCTGGGTACATGTCCTGTGTGTTCTGGTGTTATGAGACTGTGCCCATGTGGCCCTCCCTGGGGGGTGAGGAGCCCAGCCTGAGATCCCTGGATGCCTTGGGGCTTGCTGTATGCGGCTTGTGGTGGCCTCACTCCAGCCTGCTACCCCTGCACATGCCCTGGGGTGCTCAGGAGAGCCGCACCAACTCCACAGGGACTTCTTAGGGACCCATCTCTGGGGCTAGAGGGTGGAGTTAGGGGCACTCTGGGGTTGAGTGTGAGTCCTGGCCACTGGCTGGGGCCAGTCCGGGGTTGAGCGGCCCTTGGTGTGAGTCCTGGCCACTGGCTTGGGCACACATGCTTGTCTTTTGAGCTTTCCGTTCCCTCCCGGTGTGGGGTAACACCGTTTTCTTTGTAAAGTTGCTGAGAATGGTCACTCAGTACCGCTCCCAGTGTTTGGCGGGACGTGGTCAGTGGTGACTGCTGTGGTTTTCATCACAGCGACCACAGCATTGGCCCTGTGCTCTGGGGAGGGTCGGGGAATTGGGGTTGGGATGGGATGAGTGGGTGTAGGGGAGACTGGGCTCACCAGCTCCACTTTTCTTTCCCCAGTACGCCTCCAGCTCCTCTGGTGGGGAGAGCTCCTGCGAGGAAGGTCGGGCCCGTCGGCCCCCGCACCTGCGGCCCTTCCACCCACGCACTGTGGCCCTGGACCCCGACCGCATGCCCCCCTGCCTGCCTGGTGATCCCGATTACTCCTCCAGCAGCGAGCAGTCCTGTGACACGGTCATCTACGTGGGGCCTGGTGGGGCAGCGCTGTCAGACCGGGAGCTCACCGACAACGAAGGTCCGCCTGACTTCGTGCCCATCATCCCTGCCCTGAGCCGCCACCGGCCCTCCAAGGGCCCCCGCGACGCAGACCACTTCCGCTGCAGCACCTTCGCGGAGCTGCAGGAGCGGCTGGAATGCATGGATGGCAGTGAGGGTCCCTCAGGAGGTCCAGGTGGCACCGATGGAGCTCAGGCCAGCCCTGCCCGTGGGGGCCGGAAGCCCTCGCCACCGGAGGCTGCGTCCCCCAGGAAGGCCGTGGGCACCCCGATGGCTGCCAGCACCCCTCGAGGCAGCTCTGGCCCAGACACCCACCAGGGTGCCCCTGAGCCCTGCAAGGCCACTGTCTGGGGTGACCAGAGAGAGGACGGCAGCACTCGGCCCCAGCTGGTAGTCCCGGAAAAGGTTGCAGTGGGTGGAGGCAGGAGGCCATTGCCCAGCCCGGCTCCCCCACCCCCTCAGTTGCTGGAAGCCTGCAGAACCCCAGAGGAGCCTGGGGGAGAGGGCACTGATGGAGTGGCACGGACCCCTCCTGTGGGCATGAGTGGGCAGGTGGCTGGGTCCCCGATGATTCCTGGGGCCACCTGCCCCCGCCTGGCTACTGGCAGTCGCTGTCCGGAGCGGGGCCTGCTCACCACCACGGTGACACTGCAGCGGCCTGTGGAGCTCAACGGCGAGGACGAGCTGGTGTTCACGGTGGTGGAGGAGCTGTCCCTGGGGGGGCTTGCCGGAGCTGGGCGGCCCACCAGCCTGGCTAGCTTCGACAGCGACTGCTCCCTGCGGGCCCTGGCCTCGGGATCCCGGCCGGTCAGCATCATTAGCAGCATCAACGATGAGTTCGACGCCTACACCTCTCAGGCCCCTGAGGGGGGGCCCCTGGAGGGGGCGGCCTGGGCCAGCAGCAGTCACGGCTCCTCCATCAGCTCCTGGCTCAGTGAGGTCAGCATCTGTACCGCCGACAGCCGTGGCCCCACACCGCAGCCCCCCTTCAGCCCCGACTCGCTGGCAGGGCTTGATCCTGGGGGCCCCCCTGCTCTAGATGGTTCCTTGGGGGATGGCAGCTCTGGGTTCCTGCAGCCAGACAGACCTGACAGTCCCGGGCCAACCTGGGGTCCGTGCCCTGGGGAAGTGGCTGCAGTGGCCCCATCCCGACCCGGCAGGGAGCCCCAGGCCGGGCCCGCGCGGGGGGCATCCGCAGCACAGACCATCCACTCCAGCCTCCCCCGGAAACCGAGGACTGCCTCTGCCACCACCCGTGTGGGCTGCACTCGCCCGGGCCAGAGCCCGCCTGGCCGTGGAGGCCTCTTTGAGGACCCGTGGCTGCTCCGGACAGGGGAGTGTGATGTCCAGGCAGCTTTTGCCGGCAGGGCTCCTAGCCCCACACTTGGCTCCCCCCGGCTGCCTGAGGCCCAGGCGATGCTAGCCTGTGCCCAGAGAGTGGTGGACGGGTGTGAGGTGGCAGCCAGGGCGGCCCGCAGGCCAGAGGCTGTGGCTCGGATCCCACCACTGCGGAGGGGTGCCACCACGCTGGGTGTGACAGTGCCAGCTGCGTCCTGGGGGGATGCTCCGGCAGAGGTGGTGGCCTGCTCGGGCAGCCTGAAGGCCTCCCCCACCAGCAAGAAGAGTCTGGCTCCCAAGGGGGGCTTCCTCCCGAGGCCCAGTGGGGCGGCCCCCCCGCCCCCCCCCCGAGAAAGTCCAGCCTGGAGCACAGGAGCAGCCCGGTCTTGGTGCCTCCCCATGCCGTGAACCTGGCGCGTGCCGGGGCTGCTGCCGTCCTTCGAGGGGAGGAGGAGCCTAGGCCCAGCAGCCGGGCTGACCACTCTGTCCCCAGGGCCACGTCCAGCCTGAAGGCCCGGGCCAGCAAGGTAGAAGCGGCACATCGTCTTGCCGGCCATGCGTCTCTGGAGCGGTACGAAGGCCTGGCGCACAGCAGCAGCAAGGGCCGGGAAGCCCCTGGGCGGCCTCCCCGAGCCGTACCCAAGCTGGGTGTGCCACCGTCCAGCCCCACACACAGTCCAGCTCCTGCCTGTAGGAGCGGCGCAGCCAAGGCTGTGGGGGCCCCCAAGCCCCCTGCAGGTGGAGGCAAGGGCCGTAGCCTAGTGGCTGGCGGGTCGCGGGCTCTGGGGCCTTCGGTGAAGCTGTCGGCGGGTTCTGTGCCGGGCAGGAGCCCTGGCGGCCCTGTGGCCGGTCCCAGAGCAGCCCCACGGGCCGGGCCCAGTGTCGGGGCCAAGGCCGGCCGGGGTACCATCATGGGCACCAAGCAGGCACTCCGGGCTGCTCACAGCCGTGTCCATGAGCTGTCGGCCAGTGGAGCCCCGGGCCGAGGTGGCTCCTCTTGGGGCTCAGTGGACTCGGACAGCGGCCACGACAGCGGTGTGAATGTTGGGGAGGAGCGGCCACCCCCAGGCCCGGCCCTGCCCTCACCCTACAGCAAGGTGACCGCCCCGCGGCGGCCCCAGCGCTACAGCAGCGGCCATGGCAGCGACAACAGCAGCGTGCTGAGTGGAGAGCTGCCGCCCGCCATGGGCCGCACCGCCCTTTTCCACCACAGTGGTGGCAGCAGCGGCTATGAGAGTCTGCGGCGTGACAGTGAGGCCACCGGCAGCGCCTCCTCCGCCCCTGACTCCATGAGCGAGAGTGGGGCTGCCTCCCCAGGTGCCCGCACCCGCAGCCTCAAGTCCCCCAAGAAGAGGGCCACAGGTAGGTGTGGAAGTGCACAGCCCTCTACAGTTGACGGGCTTTCTGTGTGTAGATGTGCACGGCCCTCTACAGTTTACGGGGCCAGGAGATACTGGACAGATGGGCACAGCCTTCAAGGTCCCAGACACACACAGCCCTGAACAGTTTACAGACTCGCCTGGGGCTTTCTGTGTGTGGATGTGCACAGCCCTCTGCAGTTTATAAACACCCTGTACTTGCCCTTTTGTGGCCCCACCCTGCCCCAGGGGTCAATCCTAGTCTGTGTCAGGGCGAGCACAAGGGCAGCCCTGCACGGGTCGCCAGGCTGGGGCACTGGACTTGGTTCAGGTCCTGGGCCTGGTGCCTTGCTGGCGAGTGTCCAGCTGCCTGGGAGGGCCCCACCGGGGCTGCCCCAAGGGACAGAACTGCGCAGATCATGGCAGGGAAAGTGGGGGCACTCTCGAGAGCTGTGGGCCTGGCTTGGGGTCGGCTCCCTCCCTGCCCTGGGCAGAGCACCAGGCTGAGGATTCCTGGACTGGACCCCTAAGGTCTCCCGGTCAGGACTTAGGCTGGCTCCTCAGTGTCCCCTCAGGGGCTGTGCCTGGATTGGGCCCCGCCTCTGCTCACCCTGTACCCGGCTCTCTGTTCCAGGTCTGCAGCGGCGGCGCCTCATTCCCGCCCCACTGCCCGACTCCTCTGCCCTGGGCCGCAAGCCCAGTCTCCCCGGGCAGTGGGTGGACCTGCCCCCGCCCCTGGCCGGCTCCCTGAAGGAGCCGTTCGAGATCAAGGTGTACGAGATCGATGACGTGGAGCGCCTTCAGCGGCCCCGCCCCACCCCGAGGGAGGCCCCCACTCAGGTAGGGCTGGGGTCTGTGAGCCCTGGTGGGGAGGCCTGGCCACAGATGGCAGAGTGAGCCATCTGATGGGCTCGTCAGGCGTCTGGGGCTGTGGCTGGGCAGCCCCTGACCTCACTTTCTGTCCACAGCCCTCCCAGGACACGAAGGTAAGAGCGGCTCTGCCCAGCCCAAGCCTGTGGCAGCTCCGACGCTTTCCTTGGGCAGTGGGTGGGTGGCTGGGGGGTCCTGAGGCCACTGCTCCTCTCTGCTGGAATTCTCCCCGGTCGTGGGGAGGGTGCTCCTAGAGCGGTGCCAGGAGCCAGACAGGCATGGGTGGGCCGCCCCAGGTCCGCCCCCTGCCCGCCCTTGGAGCCCCACTGTGTGCCTGCCAAGGCCTGGCAGGTGAAGGGAGGCGGGGGCCACGGCACGGCTGCTGGGGGGTCTCTGGGGAGAGGGTCCCATGCCTGAGCCCCCGCCCGGCCTGCCTCCCAGGGTCTGGCGTGTGTCAGTACAAGGCTGCGGCTGGTGGAGCGCAGGCAGCAGCGGCTACGGGAGGTGCAGGCCAAGCACGAGCACTTGTGCGAGGAGCTGGCGGAGACCCAGGGCCGGCTGATGCTGGAGCCTGGCCGCTGGCTGGAGCAGTGTGAGTCCCGCCCGCCCACGGACCCAGCCTGGCCCACCATGTGCCCTGACGCCTGCCCTCCCCCTCCCTCCCTGAGCCCCGTTGCTCTCCTGTACCTGCCCTCCCGTACCTCGTGGTGGGAAGGCTGGAAGGCAGGGTCGGCCGGGCCAAGATGCCTTTCCTGGGGCCTCCGGGGGGCCAGGTGGCTGCCCCCAGCCTCGGGCCTGACACAGGTGCCCCTCCGCTCTCCTCCCCTTCCCAGTTGAGGTGGACCCGGAGCTGGAGCCCGAGTCGGCCGAGTACCTGGCGGCCCTGGAGCGAGCCACGGCAGCCCTGGAGCAGTGCGTGAACCTGTGCAAGGCGCACGTCATGATGGTCACCTGCTTCGACATCAGCGTTGCAGCCAGTGCTGCCGTCCCGGGGACGCAGGAGGTGGACGTCTGAGGCTGGGCACCAGACGGGACGGGGCGTGCAGGGGGCTGGAGGACGGGACGTGGGACGGAGCGAGGATGTGGTGGGGGCTGCGGGAGGAGGATGCGGAGGGATTTCTGTGCAGGACGAGAGTGTCGGAGAGGAGACGGAGTGTGGGGGAGGGAGGGCCGGCCACGCGGTGGACAGAGCGAGGGTGCCAGAGTGACCAGAAGACCGTCACCACCGAACAGCAACGCAAGTGCCTTTGACCTTGATTGGGACTTTTCTCCCTTTTGCATTTGGTGCTACAGACTTGAGACACCAGCAGAAGTTGTGTTCAGCCCGGCCCCGCTGCGCCTGTCCGGCCGGGGGCTGGCGCCGGTTGTGTTTGCGTCCGTCTTGCCTTCTTTGCAGCCAAGCAGTTTTTGTGGAGCGGGAATTACCTGCGTACCCCAGGGGTCTTTCAGGATTCAGGATGACTTTTCTTTTACAATGGTTTCCTCTCGGCAGAGCCCGGGTTGTGGGGGATCCGTGTGGGGTTCTCAATGCAGATCCATCCCAGGGTCTCTCGGGCAGGGACGGCTGACCTCGAATCCCCTCCCTTCCCGAGAACCTGCTCTGTCCTGAGGGCAGCTAACAAGGGCTGAGCCCCAGGCACAGGTTGCCTCTTCCACGGCAGGAATTTTTACCAAAACCACAAGCAAAAAACAAAACAGACCACCACGACCAACAACAGAGATAGGGGGATAGGGTTTTGTAAAGGTTCTGTTAGGTTCATATTTTTATATCATTTTGCTCAAATGCGGAATTTGCCGTGGGAATTTGAAGACAAATGATCTATGTTTTTATGGTTTTCTAGGGAAGGTGTCCTGGGGGCCAGGCTGTCTCCAGCTGTGGGAGGCCTGCTCCCTGTGGGGGGCACCCTGAGCAGGGTGGGGGGCCTTGGGAGGCGCTTCTTGCCGAATGCAGACGAGGGGTGATCCTGCCAGCGTTTGCGACGTCCCAGAAAGCACAACAGGCTCATACTTTCTGAGGATCGTGCATAGTACAGGACGTCTGAACCTTTGTACAAATGTGTAGATGACATCTTGCTACAGCTTTTATTTGTGAATTAAAGATGCATCGGTGGTTCCCACGGCTGCTGAGTTCGTTGGGTGTTGGCAGACCCCTCATGCCCTGGTGTGCTGCCCTCTGAGGGTTCCCGGGTGAGGGGCAGTAAGTGTGGGAAGGACACATCCACGGGGACCCAGGGCTTTGGGTGCTGTGCCAGGGCCTGCGTTGCAGCCCCTGTGGGGCCCACGATGCCATGAGGGCCCTTCAGAGAAGGGGGAACACGACAGAGCTGGGATTCAAGCTTCCTCTCTGATCCGCTTTCTTGTTGGCTCTGCCCAGATCTTAGGGTCCCGAGGCTGGGGGAGGGAGCCAGGCTTGGGGGCTGGGCTGGTGGGAAACAGCCTTGTGTAAGCGGCCCCTGACTCCCTTCTCTCTGGGTTATGCTGTATGGGGAAGTTGAGGCAGGAGCGATGGCAGCTTTTCCCTTCCAGAGTGTTACTGCCGTCCTCTGCCCCCTGCCTGCCTTTGCTCATGGGCTCAGGACCCCTGAACCACAGGAGGCCCCTCCCGGAGCAGCCTAGATGGAGGCTCTTCCCTGGAGGACTCAGGCCTGGGTCTGTCTTGGCCCTAGTTTGCTGGGTTTTCCCACGGTCAGAGGCCCCAGACCCTCTGGAGATCCCCAGCCCTTTGAGTGCTCTGAGCTCATGGCCTCACCTGACCTGTACATATGTCCTCTGGGGCCACCTTAGCTGTTGCTCTGGTTGCCTCCTGGCCTCTTTGGAGTCCTGTCTGCTTTGCATTTGGTAGGCCCCCAGCTGAACCAGTTAAGCTTCCTTAAGCCTGTAACTCTGTCCCCATGCCAGTATCCCTCGCCTGCCTGGCCTGCGAACGTTGCGTCTGGGCACCTGCCCCTTTCTACGGCTTTGTACTGGCCTCCAGCTGCCCCACTCCACGTTCAACGTGAGGTCCTGGCCATGAGGCCTCACCATCCCCTGTGCTGTGATCCCCTGCCCAGTAGCTGGCTGTGCAGCCCCTCTCTCCCTTAGAGACTCCCCGTGTCCCTGGCTAGGTGCCCTTCCCTGGCTCCAGGCGGGAGATCATGGGGTCCCTCCTTGGTGGCTGCCCTAGGCCTCTCCGCCATGGCACGTCACACCTTGTGTGGTCTCTGCCTCTCTCCCTGCCTTGATGGGGCTCTCGGTGTCTGATGGGGTCTGAGTCATTACCTTCCCCGATCCTGGGCGCAGGGCTGGGGAGACGCTGGCTGAAGAAGGAATGAATGAATACATGAATGACAGCATCCCCTTAAAGAGACTCCGGCTGTGGAGGAAGCAGGTCCAGGACAGCTCTGGCCGTCTGCAGAGAGTCTCCCGCCGGCCTTGCGCTGTGGTCCCACACAGAGCCAGTCCTTCGTGTGGCCACAGGGCCCCCCAGTTCAGGCCACAGAGTCATCCACACCTAGGCCCCTAGCGTCCATCGCAGGTGGTCCTTTCTGGGATTGGGGTTGCAGGCCGGCCCGGGAGGCCGCTGGGGCCCCTGATTCTCCAGCCCCAGCTCTGCTTTTGTTTGAGGCCAGCGCTGCATCCCAGCAGAAACTCAGACTAATGTGGAGGGCAGGGTTGTTCCCGACAAGCCAAGGGCCACGCGTGCCGGCTCTGTGCTGGATTTGGAGACCTGGGCAAAGGGGTCGGGTCAGGGCAGGGTGTCGTGGAGCTTGGGGTGGGGAGGGGTGATCCTCTCAGGACCCTGCTCTCAGGAGAGCCTGAGAAGCCCACCCACCCCATGTCCTGCAAACCTGGTGCAACTGGCTGTGACCCCTGACCTGCACAGAGGCGCTGGCCAGGCACTCCGTCCATGCGATCCAGGACAGTGCTGGGGTCTGAGTGGGACTGGGTGGGTCAGGGTACCTCATCCTCAGGGACCAGGGTGATGCTGGACCCAGGAGGGAGGCTGGGGAGCTGCCCTGGAGCCCAGACCACTGCGGGGTGCTGGGCTCTTGCTGCCCTCTTGCGCTGCACCTGCACACCTGCAGGGGATGGGTGGGTGCTGAGGTGTGTCTGGGTGGGTTCCTTTCTTTCATAGAGCGCACCACTGCCCCCTCCCAGTCTCTCTGTCATTGGAGGGGTCCAGAGCCTGCCTCTTGCTGGGGAGCCTCCCTGCCTGGACCCTGGTCCTCCCTGCCTGCTGGGCTGGCCTGGCTGGGGCCTCGGGGATGGTGGCTTTTGGGCAGGTCAGGCCGGGCCCATTTCCCACAGGCCTGGCTCTCAGAGGGCGGTGCCTGTTTTACTGGACATGGAATCCACTGTCCTGGGGCGGCCTTTCATCTGGGACATCAAAGCCCTCAGCCCTGTCATTAGGGGCTGGAAAGCTGGCTGGGGAGCGGCCCAAGTAGGAGTCACCCATTTTATGGATGGGAAAGCGGCAGCCGCCCAGGACCCAGCTCTTTGACTAAAGCCGAAGCCAAGGCAGTGGCACCGACGCAGCCTGCAGGGAGCCTCCACCTCCTCCTGCTTCTGGAACCTTTGGGGAAACTGAGGCCCTGAGAGGGCAAGGGCTGCTTGAGCCTCCAGCAAGTGTTCCTTGAGGGGGGCAGATTTGGAGCGTGCAGGGGCAGGATGGGAGGGGCTTACAGGGGAGGGTCGGGGTCAGCTCAGGCCGGGAGAAGTGGAGGCCTAGGGGGAGCCAGGCAGCTGCTGACAGTGGATGGCCAGGGCTGAGGCGGGTTTGGGGTTAGGGGAGTGGGCGCAGGAAAGGACCTTGCTGGGCTGTGCCGGGCACTGGCAAGATCCTCCCAGCTGGTGTCTCTTGTAGCCGCTGAGGCTGGCCTGGCATCTGGCCAACCTGCCCCTGCCATGGGGTGAGGTGCCCACCTGACTCACCCAGTAAGTCCAGGCCTGCCCTGACAGCGCTGCCCACCCCAGCCCTAGCACGGGAGACCACGTTGTGGGATGAGGCAGCCGGGGCAGAGACCATCAGGCGGCTGAGAGGAGGCCAGAGCTGGGTGGGCTGGGCAGGCCAGTGGGACAGGAACTGAGCTACGTGGCCTGGGACTCCACAGCCTGCCCTGCTCCCAGAGTGGCGGCTCCCCAGGGCCCTGCCGGCCTGTCTGCCCCACTCCTACTGCAGGGCGGCGGGGGTTTCCCTATTCCAAGGACTGGGATCCGAAGGAGGCGGAAGAGCAGAGGCCCCTCATCCCTGGACTCAGGATCCTCCTACCTGGCTGGGCGTGGCAGGCGTCTGGGAAGCGGCCTGCAGCTTCAGTAGCAGGCGCTGGGCTCGGAGGTTCCCTGCAAGCCTCCTCCTGTGGTCACCGTCCCAGGGACCGCAAGTGCAACCCATGGCGATGGTCATGGGACGGTGACAGTAGGGTGGTAAGGGGACAGTGGCAGCAATGACAGTGGGAATGCTGGCAGAGGAGCGTTGGTGGCAGGGAGGCTGGTGGCGGTGGCCGGGGTGGGGCCATTGGCACAGCAGCAGCAATACTGGTGATGGTGGCAGCAGAGATCCCACCAGCCTGGCCGATGGGGCAGCGTCCTAGACTGAAGTGGAGCTACTAGCCCCTCCTGGCCTGCTGGTCCCTTCGTTGCCTTCGGGCCTGGGTTCCTCATGAGGCCAGCAGGACGTGGCCCAGGCCTGGCCCTTTCCCGACCCCTTTTTCCCTGGGAACTGGGAGTGAGGTCACATCAGCAGCCTCCACGGGGTTCTCACTGGGTCCTGAGCCCCAGCAGCTGAATGGGGGGCGTGAGGGCGGCCTGGAGTGCCCGAGATGGGAGCCCTAAATAAACAGCAGCGGGGTCATTGCCCGACGATGCCTACGTTTTCCCCCGGTCCTGGGCTGGGAGGGGAGGCTCTGCCAGTCCCCCTGTGTCTCGAGCCTCAGTCTCCCCCTCTGCCGAGGTTCCTGTTCACATGTGCGGGCGCGTGTGTGAACGTGGCTCAGCGCCTGTCCTCATCTGCTTCCCTCCCTGGGGCCACCCCCGGCTGCCATGGAATGGACGGTGCTCTGGGCTTTCCGGAAGGGGACCAGTCTCGGGCACCCACGCCGTGGTTCCCTGGGAATCTGAGGAGGCCCCTGCCCTGTGACTGCACCCCACGCCCCAGGGCCTGTCTGCAGCCCTGGCAGGAGGGTGGTTCCTGGGGTGGAGGCCCCCTGCCTGCTTCTCTCCTGGGAAAGAGCCCCACCCCACGGGGTTGGGGGCCTGGGATGTGCTCCCAGCAAACAGGAAGCCCAGGGTGACTTCTCCCTCCTGACATTGTGTTTACCAAGGCGGAATCCAGGCTGTTTCCACACAGGAAACCCAGGAGGCTGGAAGAGGCTGGGAAGGAATTCCCTGGGCCGGCCAAGACGCTCCGGCTTCCTGTAGGACAGGCAGGCAGTGTGGGGTGGGGGTGGGGCCGACGAAGAGGGGGTGGGCTCCCGGTCCTGGGCTGGGTAGAGGGATGGGGTGGGGTGAGGGTTGGTGGGGGGGATGGGGTTGGGGTAGGGATGGGGTCAGAGGGTAGAGGATGGGGTGGGGGTGGGGTGAGTGTTGAGGGTAGAGGTGGTAGGCAGCTAGGAGGCCAGAGAGGCTGCCGGGGCTCCGGGTGGCCGTGGTGGAACCCCCTTCAGAGCTCTGGATTTGGTGGCAGCCTTGAATGTCCGTGTATCCCCATGTTGTCACTGGGACCTGGAGGCCCAGGCCCGGGTCTGCCTCCCTTCAGACAGGCCAAGGCAGAGGGCCACAGTGTCTCCCTCTGCAGAGTCCTTGTGGCCGGCACAGGGGACACGTGAGCACAGACGTTCGTAATTTCAGGGCAGGGGCTTCCGGGAGGGCTGGGAGCAGAGTGGGGTCCCGAAGGTGCTCACTGCACACCTGGGCCTGGGGCAGCCAGAGGGTCCCGCCTAAACGCCCTCCTGGCCGCCTTGTCAGGAGGAGGTGTCATGTCCCAAATGTGGGTCCCCCCGCCCTCCCTCGTCTACCTGCACCCAGCTGCACCAGACCTTGGCCTTTGGGGCTGCTGTTTGTTTCAGAGTCATCTTTTAAAACTAAGCCTTCTTTTGGGCTTGCAGAAAAACTCTGAGGCTCACACAGAACCCCCACGCCCGACCGCAGGCTCCAGTGCCCCCTCCCATGAGCAATGCAGCGAGGCGGTGCCGGCGGCCCCAACTCAGGTTGCCCAAGTTCTGGTCTACTACCCCTTCCAGGCTCCACCTCCTGGGGCAGAGACGTAAAGCCCTTGGAATTCTGCACGAGAGATTTGTCTCTTCTCTCTCATTTATTAATTTATTCAAATACTTACAGCAGAATGGACTTAGAGATGTTTGTTTTGTACTTTGGGTTACATTCAATACTACTAGTTTCATGACTAAAGCTGTTCCAGCTCTGGCCACTGGGAGCCTTTCAGCTGGCTGGCATTGGTTTTGAGTACTCACCCATTGCCCCCGTGGCCCCCAGAGGTGAGCTGGTGCTGTCTGGTTCCTAGGCCTGCGGGCATGTGCGTTCCCTTCTCCCACCCGCCACACACGTGGCTGACGCGTCCCCACCGTGAAGTGTGATTATATATTTATTTATTTATTTTTAGAAAGGGTCTCGCTATCTTCCAGGCTGGAGTACAGTGGCGCGATCACAGCTCACTGCAGTCTCAAGCTCCCAGGTTCAAGTGATCCTCCAGCCTCAGCCTCCCATGTAGCTGGGACCACAGGTGTGCCACCATGCTTGGCTAGTTTTGTATTTTTTTTGCAGAGAGGGGGGTCTCATTTTGTTTCCCAGGCTGGTCTGGAACTCCTGGGCTCAAGTGATCCTCCTGCCTTGGCCTCCCAAAGTGCTGAGAGTACAGGCATGAGCCATTGCCCCGGCCCTTGGATAACACTTCACACCAGTTGCCTCGCACGGTCCTTAGCTCTCTGCTTGACAGACCCCGAGCCCACAGGCCTGGGAGTCTCCACCTGTCTGAAGGCACAGAAGTGAGGGGCTGTAATGACTGAGGCCCCGGCGTGGTGGGGGGTCGAGGTCTCCAAGCACCCAGGTGGAAGGGAGTGTTTCTGGGCCCCCTGAGCAGATGGGAGCTCCTGCTGGGAGGAACTGTACCTGGGAAGAGGGGACCCCCCCGCCCAGGCCCCTGAGCAGCCCAGGACGCTCCGCCCAGGAGGTCTGAGGTGAAATGAGGCCCCTGGACACGGCCCAGGAGGGTGCTGTCCAGGGTCGCAGCCCCGTGCCAGGCTGGGGCCTCCCTGGTGAACTCGGTGAGCTGGAGTGGATGAATGGCATGCGGGAGGCGCCTGCTGGCTGCCAGGGCGGGTGATGCTGGGCTAGTTGCCATTGTGACACAGCCTGGCCCTGGGGTAGTGACATTCCTGAGAACCCACAGGGTGACATCACTGCATAGCTGCCTTCACACTGTCGTCACCATCACGGGAGTGTGAGGTCAGGTGGATGTGCTGCCCCCGGGTGTCAGGCCCCCTGCCAGTGCCAGCCAGTCTGCCCCGCCTGCCATCCGGGGCTTCAGCCGGCTTTCTGAAGCATCCCCTGGACCTGGTGGGGATGGCCTGAGGGTGGGGAGGGCTGAGACTGCTGCCACTTCCTTGCCATTCCTGGGGGGCCGCAGGGTCACCATTTGCTCCCACTGCTGACCCGGAGGAAGGCAGCCTCTCTCCTTGGTGGGCTCCTGGTTGTCTCAGCCCTTTGGGGAAACACTTGGTCCAGATTTGGGAAATGGCTTTGCTGCCCTCGGGAAAGCCCATGTGCCTCACAGAGGAAAGTCCCAGGCAGGGGCATGGGTGACACTGGAACCCTGAACAGACCTGGCATAGCTGGGCAGGAAGGGACCAGGGACTTGAGGGGCGCAGGGATGGCGCCTGGCCGGCCACTGCGCTGCGGGTCCTGGGCAGGTGCCCCCTTTCTAGGCCTTGATTTCTCCTCCTGTAGCCGTCCGCTGTGTCTGAGCTGGCTGATTTGGAATAAATCTCTGCCATTTCTCTAGCCCCAGGGGCGGTGGGCCGTATTTCTTGCAGCCTCAGCGGCTGTCCCACAAAGCTAATCCGCCTGGCAGAGGGGTGACACTCTAAATCCTGCGCCCAGGCTGATTTGTGGGCCTGCCTGTGCTGGCGCAGGGCTCGCTGGCATCTTTATGAGGCAGGATGAGCCTCACTGAGAACCAGAGCAGGCTGGGTGTGATCTACAGCCTGGGTGAGCCCTGCCTGCCAGCGGTCATGCACACCCACTGGGCGGGGTGCTCTGGCCCAGGCTGAGGGCAGCCAGGTGTCTGCCTCCTGTTAGTCCTGCTCCAGGAGCCTTGGAATTCACCTTCAGGAAGGAGGTTTCACAGCACACAGCTGTCCAGGGGGCACTTCCCGAGCATTGTGGGCTGGGCTCTGGGCCAAGCTGAGCTGAGAGGGGACTGATGAGGGAGACCCAGGTCCTGCCCGTAGGGAACCCAGGCTTCCTGGGGCATGGGCAGGCGACACCTCTCTGCCAAGGCAGGAGGGATCAGTCCGTTCTGGCTTGGAGGGTGGGTGAGCCAGGAGGGCATCTGCTTCTGAGACAGCCTGCAAAGCATCGGCACTGGAAATTGCCTGGGTTCCAACCCCAGCTCTGCCACTTTTACCACCTGGGCTGCCGGAGAAGCTCCCTGGGATGGGCAGGGATGGGGCCCAGCCGGCCTGGCAGGGGCCTGGAGAGCAAGGGGGCGAGGCACTCTGTCTCAGGGGGACCCCAGTGAGGCCCCCATGCACCTGCGTTCGTTGTATCCTCCTCAGCAGCCCAGAAGGCTCCTGTTAGCTTTACCCAGTGGACTGGCTGAGTGCCTGGGAGGGCAGTTCCTCAGGGCTAGCTGCTGTGTGAGGGGAGCCAGGGTCCCTGGGACAGTACAGGGGGTGAAGAAGCACGTAGCAGGCCCCCTACAGCCTCACAGTGCCACGGGGCTGGTGGCACGGCCAGTGCTCTGAGCCATTGCTGCAGGAGGAGCACCCTGGCTCAGTTAGTCTGAGGCGAGACCTGCAGGCGGGTGCAGGACACAGGTCAGGCTGAGCAGGTGGCTGGTGCAGGCCACCGTTTACTTGTTTACTTACCTCCTGTTATGCTGATCTGCCTGAGAGATTCAGTCCCCGCTGCGTGTGTCAGGCCATGAGATTTGTTAATAAGACGCAGAGGAGAATAAAACACCTCTGCCAGGCGGCCAGAGTTATCCCTTGGTGTGTGCAGATTTGTGCAGGTGCACACGTACACATGGGCACACGCATGTAGGGACACACGTGCACACACATACGGGCGCACTGCACCTAGGGACATGCACACACACATGCACACATGGGCGCACATGCATGTGGGCACACACATGTACACATACACATGCACACATGGGCGCATGCACGCACACACGTGCACTCAGGAATCATGGGACCCAATGCCCTGTGCTTATGTCCATCTTCTTGGCGCCCTGGCATGGGGGCTTCCCCACCGGTCCCCACCTCCAGCTCTTCCTGGCAAGCCCGTGGGGAGGGGAGGAGCTTTGCCTTGGTTCCCACAGACAGGCATGAAGAGCAAATCTGCCCAGCAAAGGTTGGGTGGCCTGGGAACCCAAGCCCAGTCTGCTGGACACGGCTCAGGTGCTAGACCGAGGGCTGCCACTTGCGGGCAGAGGAGGCCTCCGAGCTGCTGCCAGGAGGAAGAGGCCGGTCTCCAGGGTTGGGGGTTCAGGGCTGTGGGTTTGGAGATCTGGGGGTCCTGGGTCTGAGGATCTGAGGTGGGAGGACCTGGGAATCTGTGAGTTTGGGGATTGAAACTTCAGCTCAGAGCCCAGTGCTGCTTTGGATTCTCCCCTGAAGGAACCTGGAGTAGAGCACCAGCATTTCCTTCCAGAAGCTTCTATTGGGCCACTGTTATCTGAGACTGGTACCCGGCCGGGCCATGCATGGGAAGGTGGCCTCTGGTGGCCTGTGGCCAGCTGTGCTTGGTGACTTCCAGGTCAGAGCCTAGGTAGGCTGGCCCAGACCCCCAGAGGGTCCCCCCAGGGCAGATGGGCTTCCCGGTGTAGGCTGCATCTGTGGAGCCCAGGGAAGGGGGTGTGCGGGAGGGCAAGGGGGCTGCTGAGGGTGAGATGTGGGTGGAGGAGGCAGGTTGGAAGGAGGGGGCAGGGCTGAGACCTGGGCGGTAATGGGGCCACACACAGAAGGACCCACACTGTGATATGCCCAGTCACCACCACCTTGAAATTCGTAACGACTCTTGGACAAGGTGCCCAGGGTTTCTGTCACGCAGTGGGCCCCACCCACAATTATGTAGCTGGTTCTGAAGAGGGGACTCCAGGAGCGGAAAGGGCAGGCGCAGAGGCTGAGGTGGGAGTGCTGGGGAGGCTGGGGGTCTGGGCTAGCTGTCTCCATTTCTGATTCCTACCCTGGGGGCAGTGGGTGGGGCTGGCCCGGCCTGCAGCTCACTGTCCTGAACCCCAGTTGCCTCCATCCCGTGCCTCCTCCCTGCTCCCCGCCACGAGCCAGGCTGCAGGAGTGGGCTGTATTCCCAGACTCAGCATCAAAAACCACCCTGTGACCTAGGAAAGCCCTTCGGCCTCGCACTGGTGAAATGACACTGCCCTTTGACCTTTGCACCTGGAAGGATGGAGGTTGGAAAGTCTGGTGAGAGCCACAGCCTGGCCTTGCAGGAGCCAGCTCCGACCTGTGACCTCAGCCCCGGGCCTCAGTTTCCCCAGGATGGAAACGGGAACTTGGAGGCCTAGGGCTCCCTGAACAGTGGAGGTGGGTGGGTCCCTGAATGGGGAGAGCAGAGGCTTTGGGGCAAGAAGTTTTGGTGGGTGAGAGGCAGAGGTGGAGAACGCAGGCAGGGGCCTCCCCTTGCACCTGCATGTGGGGGAACAGAGGATGTGCAGGCCAAGACCCTCGGAGGTCTGAGGACTGGGCCCAGGTTGGGGTGGGCATGGTGGCTTGGCCACGTGGGGAGGCGGAGAACTGCTCGTAAATCCACGCTGCCGTCAGCTGAATGGCAATTGTGGATGGGGGCGGCCATCGGGGCTGACCTCCTGGGTCTGACGGGTTCATCACAGAGAAGCAGCACAGGAGAGGCGGCTCTGCCTGGAAACCCATCTGCATGGACCACACGGCCAGGACCTGCCAGTTCCTGCCTCTCGTTCCTGGGTGGGGCTCACCTAGTGTCACAGAGACAGAGTGTCGGGCAGTGACTGGCCTCAGTGCCCAGACCAGCTGGGCTATCTGAGTGCAAATTCTGCCTGCTCTGTGACCCCAGGTGTGCTACTGAACCTCTCTGTGCGCCTCTGAAACTGGAGATCCATATTTGCCCCTACCTCACTGGGGCTCAGTTAGATGATTTGACCCGGGGTGTGCGGGGTATGCGGCTTAGTGGTGCCTGGCACATAAGGAGCCAATGGATTTGGTTCTGATGGGGATGGCGTGGACAGGGGTAGGATGCCGTGGGGACGGTGCAGCCTCCGTTGGGTCCACGGCCAGGCTCTGCTCCCCTGTGTGGACTCCACATGGAGCCTGGGAAATAAAAAAAGGCCTGTCAAGTGCCCGGAGCCAGCAGCGCAGGGCAGGGGCACCAGGAGCTGCTGCCTGGCCCTCCCTAGGGCAGTGACTGTCTGCTGCCATTGCCACGGGGATTTATCGGGGGCCTTCCGTTTCCAGGTGTGGGCAGGTATCTGAGTCACCTCCTGTTACAGACCAGGAAGGCCAGGTCCAGGGCAGGCTAGCCTTCGCAAGGCCGACAGGGAAGGAAGGAGAGCCCTGGGTCTGGGCAGGAGGATGGGCAGCCACAAGGAGGGCCAGCCCCACCCTGGGGCCACACTGGGTTGCATCTGCCCCTGGAGTGAGCCTGGTGGGGCCAGAGGGGCACTGCAAGGGGGCAGAGGGGCCTCCTCCCACTCGGCATGGACTCTCCAGAGACTGGCTGGCCCTGAGGGCTCATCTGGGAGCCTGGTGCCCTCACTCTTCAGAGCAGCTCAGCACCCAGAGCCCGGCTGGCTGGAGGAGCTGGGTGGCGGTTGAGATGGGATGGTGGGGTCAGTGGGACAGGCTCTGGGGGCAAGGAATGAGCTGGAGGCGGGAGAGAAGGAAGGGGCTAGGCGTTGGGTGGGCTGGCACATGGGATGTGCCTGCTGAGGCCTGTGGGTGGGTATTGGTCTGGGGATAGCCCTGGCCCTGTGTGTACCTGGCTCCCTCCTCCAGGCAGCTCCCCAGTCTCAGGCTCAGCTACCCAGAGCCCTCTAGCCTTGTCTTTCTGCCCAGCTCTTGGGGACTGTCCCGCTTCTGTCTCCCAAGGGCCTCATCCAGAGCTGAGGCAGGGACTGGGATGCCCCCTGCCCGTGGCTGGCTGGCCCACTCTCTCTCCTGGTCCCTTTGCTGTAGGGTGGGTGAGGAGGGTCTCCGCCACACTTGAGAGCTTCTAGCGGCAGGTGCACCAGGCACAGGCATCATGGCTTCGGGTGCCAATATATGGGGTGTGAACACAGAGCCAGGGCAGGTTGAGCAGACTCGCAGATGAACCCGCAGCCCCCAGGGAGGCCTTTCGGGAGACTCCAGCCGTCTCCCAGGGACCCACCCCAGTGCACCCCTGGGGAAATGCAGGCCGGGGGGTGGTCTCCTCTTGCAAGGCTGCTCAGCCCTCTCCTCCCTCACCGCCAAGGCCTCTGCCAGGGCGAGATCTCACAGCCTTCAAGGGCAGAGCCCCAGTGCCCTCCTCTTGGCATCTGTGCCCACTTCTCGGCCCCACCCTGGCCACTCCCCCACCCTGTGGATGTGTCATTGGTCTGTCCCTTTGTGGCCCCCAGCCCTGTCCTCCTCCCTGCACTCTCCCTGGGCCACCTGTCCCTGCCCTGGGGCTTCACATCCCCCTGGGCCACCTTGGCCCCCAGACCCCATCCCTGTGCCCCAGATCTGCAATCCTGTCGTTTCTCTGGTATCTGCCCCATGTCCCTCTGGCTCCCAGATCTCTTGGACTTGTTCTCCCCTATGCACCCTCCCGTGTCCCTCTGGCTCCCAGATCTCTCGGACTTGTTCTCCCCTATGCACCCCTCCCGGGGCCTGTTTCATCCTCTTCTGGAACCAAGGCATGAACTTGGGCTCCCTCCTTGCCGTCAGTGCCTCCAACCCAGCCCCACTGCCATGGCAGTGTCGGGACCCTCAAGCTCTCAGGGCTGGTCCAGGAAGAGCCTCTGTCCAGGTGACCTGGGCACAGGGGGAGCATGGCAGTGGCAGGCGCAGGTGGGAGGGGATTGGCTTAAAATGCAGCATTCGCTTAAAAACACAAAGAACTTTTGTTCACTGTGAAGTCAGGTCCTGCTCCGGTTGGTCTGTTTTTGGTTTTTACCTGGGTTTTTGGTAATTCCCTGGTTTGCTTTGAGGTGCTTCTGGGCATCAGCCAGCCCCGTAGCCTGGTGGGGTTTCCCGGGGCTTCATTTATGCTCCCCCTGGAGGTAGCAGAGGGTCTTCTTTTCTCTGAAAGAAACCAATATTTGCACAGTTCAGTGCTGGGAAGGCCTCTGGCCGAGGTGGCCTGTGCACCCTAAGCCGTGAGGGGTCAGGGCTGGGGAGAGGGGAGGGTGGAGGAATGGCTTCTGCAGAGACAGTCTCGGTACCGCAATCTCGGGAGTGTGGATGTGCCGTCCTGGAGCAGGTGCCTGTCTCTCCGTGGCTGTGGCTCGGTGCCATGGGTTCTGGACAGCAGGGCACCTGCCCACCCAGGGCTCCAGAGCAGTGAGGCTAGTTTGGACCCTCAGCTCTGTCCTTGCTGGGCAGCGATTTCCTCTTCTGTAAAATGGAGAGAGCTGTGCCTCGTCCCGGAGGGTGAAGTGGGTGGTGTGTGTGATGGTCCCTGGTGCCCAGCACATGGTGGGTTCAGCGAAGCCAGAATTTTCCAGTTCTTCTTTAGTTCCCTAGACCCAAGTGCTCAGTTCGTGCTGTGTCAGGGCTGTGTTGAGGGAGGGAAGTCCAGTGTAGACTGCGCTCTTAACAGCTTCTACGGTCCAGGTGTCGCCTACGGTCCGTCAGGTGACCGATGGTCCAGCAGACGATGAGGCCGGGAGAGAGGCAGAGGAAGTGTCGGGGACTCAGAGGAAGGGAAATGCTTCCACCTGGGCCAGGGGTGGTTAGGGAAGACTTCCTGGAAGAGGAGGTGCTTGGGGCAGAGAGAACCAGAGATGCAGGGGTGAGGGTCCTCCTGGCAGGTATCTGTTGCAGGGGATGTCTGTGCCCAGCGAGGCCAGGGGTGAGCTCCACTGCTGGCTGAGCTGTGGGGGCGGCCAGGCAGGGCCCAGCATGCCAGGCTGAGGATGGGGCCAAGGAGGGCATGGCATGCTGGCCCCCCTGCTGGGTGTTCACTGTTGGGGACTGGATAGTGGTGTCTTTCAAGGAGCCCCCTCTCAGTCCCTGCCCTGGGGTCTCTCCATAGACCACTCTTCACACGCAGACCCTCCTGCTAGCGGACGGGGCCCCAGCGAGGCGTGTGGACCCTGTACAGAGTTCTCATGCAGCCAAGGACAGCAGCCCACCTGAGACAGGTGCCCCATAGCAGTGGCAGGAGCCAGAGGCATCCCAGGGACAGCAGCAGGGGCTGCCTGCAGTTTGGAAGTCCCACCTGTGCCCAGACCACCAGCAGGGTCTCTCCTTGCCAAACCACCCGCTTTCCAATTCTGGGGGCATCAGAGACTTCTGGGGGCATGGGGTGGGGCAGGGAAGGGTGGTGCGGGGGGCTGAGTGGGAGGGAGAGGGTGGGATGAGGCCCTGCATGCTGGACAGGACTGATGCGTCACCCATGCCAGGGAATCTGAGTCTGGAACACAGAAAGGACCCACAGCCATCAGGTGTCCCTGGGCCTGAGCTTGCTGGGCCAGGTTGCTTCTAGCCTGGGGAACTCAGCAGACCCTGGATCGCTCCGGGGTGGGTGAGAGGCTGTGGAGGGAGCCCTGCCCTGGCCGGCTGACCTCACAGCCCTCTCCTGCAGATGGGCAGTTGAGGAGTAAAAGAATTTGAAAAGGAGTCAAACAGCCTCAGGAGACGCAGGTGAGGCTGGGCGACGAGAAGAAGCTGGTGATGGGGTTGCGTGGTGGGCAGCAGCAGGGCAGGCATATGGGGTGAAGGAGGCTGCGGCGTCCGGCGTGGTGGAGGCAGCTCGAGTTTGGTGGAAGGGTGAGGCGCGGGGCCTGGGGCCACAGGAAGCCAGTGCGGTTTGGGGGCCTGGTTAGGTCTGAGATGCTTTGGGTGGTCCAGGAGACGCGGCCCATAGGCAGCTCCAGGTGGAAGCTTTGGGCTGAGGCAGAGGTTGCCTATGCACTCACCAGCTCGTTAATTCATTCTTCATTCTTGCCGGGAGCTGTTGGGGGAGGCCATGCCGGGGGCCGGCTCCTCCTGCCTGACAGGAGCCAGTTGTTCCACAGATTTGTCATTAAATAGTGTAGAATCAGATCATGTCCTCGTTCCCGCCACGGTGCGGAAAGCTAACAAGAGTCAGCCCGGCTGCAATCTGCAGTGCCGGCAGTTCCCGTTGAATGAATAAAATTGGTGTCAGGGCGAGATAGGCAGTGGTTGAACAGAGCACACGAGACCTCACGACAGTGAGCTTCTTGGGAGAAGAGACCTGGCTTCCTTTGTTGACTTGCGGGAGTGGCAGCTGCGGGGCTGGCTGTGGAAGGGAGAGCAGGGCCAAGGAGCCTTCAGGGAAGCAGAGCTCAGACTTCCCCAGGAAGAGCTGTGTATCTGTTCGTGTTATTTGTACACTGTGTGTACAGGTCTTTTATAGCAGTAACGTGTATAATCAGCGTGCATTCGCATACACAAGCATCTGTTCTTTTCTCTTAGAGCCAGTTGTTAAAAAACATTTACCAGCACAGCCGTGGGCACTGGGGGAAGGTGCTTTGGAGGGGGTGGGTGGGACACCTTAGGGAGAGGGTGTCTGGGATGTGCCCAGGTAGAGAAAGAGAAGGCAAGGGCGGGGCCTACCAAGGAGGGGCCGAGGCAAGGAGGAGGGAAGGTGGCTGTGGTCATGGCTGGGTGGGAAGGAGGGCGCAGGAGGCGGGGCTGAGATGCTGAGCTAGGAGGAGGCAGCCATGGGGTTCTGGTCTACTGGCTTTCATTTCCTTTTCTTTCTCGAAGCATGTTCCAGGCAGTCCACCCCCCCCCATTTCTGCCTGTGCCCCTCGTCCTTTGTCATCACCCAGTCTCTCTATTAGTGCCCGCTCACCCTCAAGCCCGTCTTTGCTTGTCCTGTGCCCGCAGGTGCCCCCGACAAGAACCTGGTGTGAGTGGGGTGTCTGCAGTAAGCTTGCAGCCAAGATGAAACACGAATGCACTTGTGGGTCTGCGAGCGAAGCTAGTGATGTTCTCTGCAGGGCAGAGGCTCCCTGGTCTCCTTCCAAGGTTGGGCAGACCTCACCTGCCTGGAGCTGGGTCCAGAGGCTGAGAAAGGCAAGGGAGGGTCTCAGCCCTGGCCTCACTGCAGGAACTTGCTGCACCCATGGAGACCTGAGAGGCAGGGCTGGGTCAAGGGCCTGGGCCTGGTGGAGAGGCAGGGCCCTGGCTGCCCCAGCCCTGCTCAGACATGCTGTTAGGCCTTGAGAGAGTCTCTTCCCCTCTCTGGACCTCACCATCGCCACTGGATGAAGCGGGGACTACGGTGCTGGCCTTGAGACTGGCCCCAGTGGTGAGATGGGGTGGAATTGCTGTCCACACGACTCCACCAACCCACCATTCCCTGTCCACTGTTTTATTATTCATTTGATAAATATCTATTCAGTGCCCACTTGGTGACAGGAAGTAGTACGAGTATAGTCCTTGCTGTCTTGGTGCCAACCCCCTCTCCCATATGCCCATCTATCTACCTGTCTCTGTATTCATCCTTCCTCTCAGTCTGTCAGTCATTCGCCAATCTATTTTCCATACTCCCATCTATCTCCTCAGCCCTTCTCTCATCTACTCATCCATCCATCATCTATCCATATATCCATTCATCATCCATCCATCATCCATCTATCCACCCATCATCCGTCATCCAGGCATCATCCATTCATTCATAATCCATTCATTCATCCATCTATTATCCATTCATCCATCAGTCATCCATCTATCATCCATCTAACATCCATCCATCATTCATCCATTCATCATCCGTCTATCTATCATCCATCAATCATCCATCCATCATCATCTATCCTTCATCTATCCATCCATCTATTCATCATCTAGTTATTACTTTTTCTCCATCATCCATCCTCTATTCATCAATTCATCCCATCATCCCATCATCTATCCATCCTTCTATCCGTACATCATCCATCTATTTACCATCTGTCCATCCATCCACCTGTTCATCCATTCATCCATCTCTCCATCATCTGTCCATCCATCTACCCATCCATCAACCAACCATCCTCTGTTCATTCATTCACTCACCCATTGATACACTCACTTACCCTTCCTCCCTCCCTCCATTCACCCACCCAGTTACCCATTTGTTCCTTTCTTTCTCTCTCCTTCTACCCATCCATCTATCCACCCACTTATCCACTTACCTGCTCATCCATCCATCCATCCATCCATCCATCCATCCATCCATCCATCCCTCTTTCCATTCATCCATCCATCCATCCAGCCAGCCAGCCAGCCAGTCAGCCATCCATCCTTCTTTCCATTCGTCCTTCTGTTTCTCCCTCCCTTCCTCTCTCCATCCATCCATTTACTCACCCAACTACCCACCTACTTATTCAATGACAATCAAGACTTGCTTCATGCTGGACTCAGGGCTGGGAATGGGGGCGATAGAAATGAAGTAGACCTGGTTCCTGCCCTTGTAGACCCTTTAGCCTGTGGGAGAGGCATCTGCGGACTTCCTTACTGCTTACAGCATAGGAGATACGCTTGTGGTGTCTGCACAGGTTTGGAGGCATTCAGGCCACTTGGCTCTCAATGGAGCCTGGGCTGGGCTAGGCTTGGCCAAGCTGCTCTTCGGGGGAGAATACCGTGATGGACAGTGCTCCCCTCAGTGGGCAGTGACTCTCTGGTTTGCTGTGTTGTCTTTTGGGGCTGCATTTGAGAGAGTGTGTCCTGGAACATGACCCATCTCCCGGGAGCCCAGCTTAGGTTAGGCCTAGGTGACCCCGAGGGCTTGGAGAGGCCCTGAGAAATGACTCCATGGGTCAGGTGGGTGTGGAGAGAGCTGTACCCAAGGTTGCCCAGGGAGTCCAGCCACTGGTCCTATCCTCTCCCCCGGGAGGCTGATAGCTGCCTGCTGTTTTCCATTTGGGGCAGATGGACCCTGTTCCCAAAGGGCCCTTTGCCAGGTCGCCAGAGCTATGGGGGCATCTGCCTCCCTGCCTGCTACCGAGCTCTGTGTAGACCTGGACCCAAGAAGTGGCAGCTGGAGGGCCATGTCTGTTGAGAGGGTGGGATATTGGCGTCTGGCAGACCTGAATCTGGCTCTGGCACCCTTGCTGGCAAGGCCCTCAGCCTTCCTTAGCCTCATTTTTCTCATCCATAAAGTGGGAATGGCTGTGCTGGAGTCTGTGTTTAAGCAGCCCTAGGCGGCCTGGAGTACACGGCGCATGCGTGCGTGAGAAGGGCTGCCTGGGGGTCTCGGGGAGGCTCTGGTGCTGGGCTTCAGGAAGCTTGGGGACTTGGGCTTAGCAAGTCACTCTTGGGGGTGCCTTGGGCAACGCTGTTGCTCTCCTAGACCTATCGGATTGGTCTGTGGTGTCTACACCTGCACCTACATACGGGGATGGCATAGTCCTCCGGACCGAACACATCCGATAGGGAAACGCTTTTCAGTGAGAGAACAGCAGCAGCAGGAGCAAGCGTCTGTGATGTAGACCTGGCTGTCCCCGATTCTCCCCAGACACGGAGCGGCAGAGGTGTCCTTCTCTTTCTGGCGACGGTTCAAGGTAGAAGCATCATGCTCGGGGTCCCGCGGCTGGTGGGTGGCCCCTGTGCTTCTTGCGTTGGGATTTGCTGTCCCTGAGCTGCCCATCATCGTTTTCTGGGTACCTGAGATGCAGGGTGGTGAGTTGGGCGTGGCCTGGACACAGGCTGAGCAGGTCAGGGCACTGGGAGCTGGCCTGGCACCAGCGGCTGGGCTGGTGACCAACCACGCAGAGCCCTTCGGAAGCTGGCCTGGCACCAGCGGCTGGGCTGGAGACAAACCACACAGAGCCCTCCGGAAAGATGTGGGGAGCTTCGCACCAGCCGTCTCCAGGTGATTTGTGGGGAAGCCAATATGTGGCTGTGTCCTGAATCACGCTGGGGGTGTTGCACACGCCCGCCAACAGCCTTGTTCCTAAATTATCTTTTATGATCGCCAGCAAATCTGCGGGTAGGGGGCATTTGTACCCAAACCCAGCCGTTATTTGTGGCGGCAGACTCGGCATTAATTATTGATGCGCTCGGCCACCTCCAGTTAAAATTCATGGTCCAGCCACTCTGCAAATATTGATTCTGACCCAAGTTGATGTTTTCCCCTTAACATTATTATAATGAGGGATAAAAATCAAATTGCCTTCACTGAAACTCAATCATTCTTCTGTGCCATTCCTCATCGATCTTTCTTTCCCCAGGTTTTACCATAAATTATTCTATTCAATTAAGTAAACTCACACATAATGGCATTCTGCAAACTGAATAATTTATTGACTATGTTTGGCAAAAGGCTGGTTTGGGGTGGGCTGGGGAAGGGAGCGGGTTTGGTCCCCCATGTTCCCAGGGCTGGTGGGGCTGGGCAGGGGCTGCAGTGGGGGTGGGGGTAGGGGTGAGGTGGGGTGGAGGCTGTGGGGGTGTCTGGGCTGGGTGTTGTCCCCCTGCCCATCTGCCCACCGTCCAGCCTTGGCCTCAGCCTCATGCCTGATACCAAAATCTGCCTTCGTCTGCTTGGGCCTTCGTAACGAATGCGCAGACGGGGCGGCTGAAACAGCGGACCTTTGCGGCTCACGGTTCTGGAAACTGGAAGTCTGAGCTCAAAGTGCTGGCGGGTTGGTGTCCGCTGAGGCCTGTCTTCTGGGTGTGCAGACGGCACCTCCGCGCTGTGTCCTCACAGGACCTTCCCTCTGTGCACTCGTGTGACCCTGATGTCCACATGTCTTCTTCTAAGGACACCAGCCGGATTGGATTGGGGCCCATGAACAACCTTATTTTAATTTAGTCACCCTTTTAAAGGACCTGTCTCCAAATACAGCTCCGTTGGAGGTACTGGAAATTAGGGCTTCAGCATATGGATCTCAGGGGACAGCATCCTTGTGGCTTGGCCTCTGACTGGCCCAGTGTCCAGGTCCAGCTGGTCTTCTAGCTCCCGCCTCTGCAGCGCCTCTGCACTGGAGACTGCAGTGGTGCCCCTCTGCCCTGGGGCCTACCTCCCTCTCCCCTCCCGCCCTACTGACCCAGCCTGGGTCCTCTTGGTGCTCTGCTAGGAGCAGGGGAACAAGGGGCAGGGCAGCCCTCACAATCCTGGGCTCCTCGATTTTCCAGGCACTCTGGGGCAGGCCTGGAACAGTTCTGGGTCACCTCATACCCACTGATGTCTGGGACTAGAGAGACCCACCTGCGATCTTTGGGGCCCTGGCTGGATGGCCCTGCAATGCTGGAGAAGCAAGTGAGAGACTGTCGGTCATGCCTGCAGACTGCTCAGAGGAGGTGGCTCCCGGGCTGAGTCTAGCCAGGAGTCCTTGCCAGGACAGAAGGGGTAGGCTCTGTAGCTGGAGAAGCCAGCAGGCCAGGGATGGGAGACGAGGGACCCTGGTGTGCTGGGGACTGAGAGGCCTGGCTGTGGGCTGGGGGCCCGTAGAGCCGACTGGTGGACCATGGGCATATGGGCTGCCTGAGCAGGGGCTGATCTGGCCTGACAGTGAGCAGGGCGGCCTGGCCTGGGTCGGGGACAGGCAGGAGAGCCTGCTGTGGACCTCGGGGCACCAATTAGAGAGGAGAGAAAGGACTGGGTGGGAATCTTTGGAGGGTTCTCTGACCTGGCTGGTGAAACTGATGGGGTGGGGGATGGGCGAGTGCCACTCTCGGTTCCGGGCCAGGATGGGGGCCCGGGTGGCAGACCCAGAGAGATGCTGCTGGCGGAAGGGTGGGGCAGGGCTCCGGAAGAGCGTGTGGGGCTGGGCGTGGCCGGGGACAGCCTGGCAGGAACAGATGGCCTGCATGGGGGTGTGGAGAGGTGAGTGGGGATCAGGGGCCTGAGGGTGCACGAGGAGGTCGTGGAGGGGGCAGCCTGGCCTGTTGGGTGGAGCAAGGGTCCAGGGTTCCTGGAAGCTGCGATGCAGATCTGGAAGTCTCCCCTGCCTGGCCCTTGGTATTAGGAGGAAGGCTGGAGGAGTCACAGGTTCTGGTGCCATCCAGTCGGGAGGGACATCAGCCTGCAGGGCAACAGGTTGCTGGAAGTGGGCGTGGCCAGGGGGCTGGCCCATATCACAGCCCCTCCTCCTGGGTGTGGGGCTGGCCAGCAGCTCAGTGGGCACGGCTGGCTCACGGCTGGCTCACTTGTGGGCCCAGGGCTCTGGGGGCAGTCCCAGAGGACCCAGGGTGGACTTCCAGGGCAAAGGAAGTCATTCCTGGCAATCCAGCCCTTAAGTGAATTTCACGGGTGGACCAATGGAACCATGCCCAGCCTGTCAACAGCCAGCCCCCTTTCCTCAAACCTTGGACCCTGCCTCCTTGCCGGGAAGTCTGGCTTTTGTCCTCCTTAGGGGGGCAGGTATCCCAGGGGGCACAATCTGGGACGTGACTCAGGAGAACCTCCTGGCCGGAGATACCATGAAAGAAAAATGGATCTTGGACCATCTTGGTTTTCCATTAAATCTTGTTCATTTTCATTTCTGACACGCCTGTAAGCCACAGATAGAAACGGGACATTTGCATCGGGAGAAGTAAATGGCACCGAGTAGCTCTTCTTCCTAAAGATAATACGAGGCTCCTGAGTGTGCCGTGTGCCCAGGGCTTACCATTTTTCTATGGAGGTTAAACGTTCAAAGCCACCGTAGGGCTTTCCCCTCTTCTTCTGCCAACAATTAGAGACAGATTAAATTTAAAAGACACGTAATTTGTCAGGGTGTTGTGAGCATGAATGGAGGATAAATTATGCTCATGAAGGGGAACGGGTGGCCTTTGTGTGCGTGCAGGGCTGTGTGGGGCCGTGTGGAGCTGTATGGGGCTGTACCGGACCTTGTGGGGCCGTGCAGGGCTGTGTGGGGCCGTGTGGGGCCGTGCGTGGCTGTGTGGGGCTGTGTGGGGCCGTGCAGGGCCATGCGGAGCTGTACCAGGCCGTGTGGGGTTGTGTGAGGCTGTGTGGGGCTGTGCAGAGCTGTACCGGGCCGTGTGGGGCTGTGTGGGGCTGTGCGGGGCTGGCCATGGTGCCATGGATAGTTCAGTACCCTCACTCTGCCTGGATGCTCTGCGGCCACCACAGGATCATCAGTTGCCTGTGTGGTACCTCCTTTGTGGATGTGTTGGGGGTGCTGCTCACAAAACCACTGGGTAAGGCAGCGAGGGCTCCAGGGGTGCCCAGCCATCAGCCCCCATGTGGAGACCCACAAGGGAGGGGACTCCTGCAGGTCATGCAGGTGGGGGTCTGGGTGGGATGTGAGCAACTCGCCTGACTTTTTCCGTCCTGTGTCCTGGCAAGCGGGGCATCTGGCTCTACCTGCCGACCACATGCACATGTGTGTGTGGACTGGAGAGGGCTGTTTTTCCCAGGAAGGGCTCTGCTCTTGGTTGATCTGGCTCGGGGTGGCTCTCTTGGGGCCTGCGGTGTGGTCCCTGGGTTCGTCCTCTGGGACCATGGCAGATGTCAACCCCTCCAGCAGGAGAATGGAGGCTTTGGGGACAGTGTTCCACGGCTTGCTCAAGTGATTTTTAGAGAGTTAATGATGGCCTCCAGGAGGAGGGGGTGGGGGGCAGCATGGGGTGCAGAGGATAGAAGGGTGGGTGGCTGAGTCCCAAGACAGTAGCTGTGGGTCAGGTAGGAGGGTCCGGTGGGGGCCCTTACAGAGGGATGAATAGGCCTGTGAGAGGGGCCTGGGAGTCCTGGGCTTCTGACTGGGAATAGGGGGCTAGGGTGTCCTTTGGGGGCCTGGAACAGGGGTAGTGAGGGGTAGGAGCTCCTCAAAGCCTGGGCAAGGGCCTCTCTTCTGGGGTGCTCCCCGCCCCCGTTCTCACCTGGTTCCCCTAAAGTGGAGTCTGGGACAAAGGCTTTCGTGCTGTCTGGGCAGCCATCCCCAGCAGGGGTCAGAGCCCGGTATGCTGCCGGGCAGGAAGGAGGCCGGGACAGGGAGGCCCTAGTGTCTCAGCCTCCCCGCAAATGGTGGGGGCTCTATGCCCAGGATGCCTGTGGAGCCTCCAAGAGGCCTCATACCCTGCCCCGCCACCTCCGGGGAGAGCAGGCAAAGCCTACATCTGGCAGTGCCTCGGTCCCATGTGTGGGGGTTCCACGGACGCCAGTGACCCCGCTTCTGGGACAACAGAAAGGCTCTGAGGGTCTGAAGGTCACAGGTGCAGGCTTCAGAGCGGGGTGATGGACCCCACCCCTAAAGCACCCTTCCCCCACCTGCTCTGGGCCCTCCACACCCTTGGGAGAGACCCCTGGGCCTGCCCTGTTCTGGACATGCCAATTAGAGCCTCTTAGCAGAGGCCTGGCCAGGCTCGGGCACCTGGGCACCCTCTGGGGATGGGGACATGGATTAGGGCCTGTGTCCAGCCTGATCTTGGCAGGGGCATCAGCTGGTGGGTGTTCTGTGTCCTGGCAGCAGGGCCCGCCTGTGCCTGGGGCCTCCAATTACAGACCCTCGGGAAGGAGGCAGAGGGAGTGTGGGGCACCCCAGGCCTTTGCCTCAGAAAAGCACCCCAGCTCCCTGGCTGCGCCCCAGTTGAGGCTGAGCCAGAGCCTGGCTGCAGCCGCAGTGCATCCAGCGGGTGGGAGGTGTGGCTGGGGCTCCGTGCAGCCCCGTGTGTGCCTGGCCTTGGTGGCTGTCGCCTCCTTGGTGCCACAAGGCCTGGGCTAGAGCTGGCCCCTCCTGGCTGGTGCCGCCGAGGAGCCACTCTGGGTGCTTCACGGGTGGTTGCCGCCAACTGGACATGCCAGGCAAGGTCTCCCTGATAGGGTTCCGGGACGTGAGTGGCACCCTGGGGGACTGCTGCAGCCAAGGCTGTTGGCACTGCGGGCAGCTGGGGCCTGTTTGTGCGCTGGCCGGGCCCTCTGTGGAAGACCCAGGAGCGGGTTCATCTCAGTCCTCACCTTGCGCTGCAGAGATGAGCACTCCAGGGAGGGGAAACTGAGCCCAAGGGGCCCAGCAAGTGCAGAGAGGGGGTCTTCTCCAGCCATGGGCCCTGCCACCCCCTACAGGTGCTGCCAGAGACAAGGTGTGGAGCCCCCGCCACCCCCCTTTTCTGCCTCAGTCCCTGTGCCCCAGACACAGGACTCTGCAGGACAGGCCCTGACTGTGAGGCCCCAGCTGCTCTGTGGTTCCTGTCTGGCCTTGGGTGTCACTGAGCTTCAGGGGTGCATCTGTCCTCAGAGAAGCAGGAGCGGAGCCACAGGAGGTGAAGGTGGAGAAAGGGTGCTGAGGCGGTGGGGACTGTGGCTGGTCCGTCTCCTGCCCTGGACAGAGAGTTCCAGGCACCTTGCTGACACCGGCCTCGCAGCCCCCAGCCCCACCTGGCCCGCTACCTCTGCACTAGGGATCTCTGAGTGATTCTTTTCGCCAGTGAAGAGTGGAAACCAGCTGCTGTTCGGATTTCTTCTCTGAACTGATTCCTTCACTGTTTCCTCCCAGAGCCCAGGCCCTCTCCCTGGCTGTTACATATTTAGTTTGGACAGACTCTGGGATGTGTGCAGCCGGTAGAGGGGACACGGATGCAGCTTCCTCTGAGCTGGCTTTGAGGCTTCCTGGGTGGGTTCAGCGGGCTCCTGGGGTCCCTGAGGCAGAGACGCCTGCCCACCTTCTGCCAGGTTGGTGGCACAGCTGGCCCTCACCCAGCGGGCGGCACGTGTGTGGTTTCAGACAGAAGCGTGGCAGGTGTGGGTTTTATGGGGAGCACTTCCGTGTCCTCTTCCTGCTGTGCTTGAGCCATGGGGAGCTGCTGCTGGCCCTTCATGAGTCTCTGGGCTAAAGCGGGCAGTTCCTCCGCCAGCATGGAGCCGTGTGGTGAGAGCCTGGTGAATGCCAAGCAGCTGGCTCCCAGCCTGACTGTTAAGGTTCTCATCTGCATCAGGCGGCCCAGCCAGCGCCGGCTTGTCCAGCCCTCCCGATGGCCGTCGTGGGGATGCTTGGCATCACCTGCATGGAGGCAGATTGTCATGCTCGCTGCTCCCCAGCTCCAGGGGGCTTTTACGACTGGCATCAGGTCCTGCTAATTACTCGCAGGGACACGTGTGCCGGGTGTGTGTGGGAGCGTGTGTGGGATCGTGCGTGGGAGCGTGCGTGGGAGCGTGCGTGGGAGCACGCGTGGGATCGTGCATTTGAGCTGGATGAGGACTTACCAACAGCTCGTGGTTAGATGGGGCAGATGGGTCACCTTGCAGCTTAGGATGCTCCTGTCCGTAGGACACGCCTGCAGACAGAGATGGGCAGAGATGGACAAGGTGCCTGTGGGCTGGTCCCTGGGTGGGGGTTAGTAGAACAGGAAACTGGGGGTGCCCGGGCTTTGGGGAGCACATGGCGTGGGGATGGGGTTACGAGATGCTGCACAGATGATGCTGGCAAAAAGGCAAGAGTAACACATGGCACGAGAGAGGGCAGAGAAAGTTCGAGAAAGAGAAAGCAGAGGTTACTTTCAGCTAGGAGAACCAGAGAAGGCCTGGAAGAGATGTGCTATGGCTTTGCAAACCCACCTTTGGCCCCTTTGTGTCCAGGAGGCTTGTAGGAGGCAGAGGCGCCAGCAGGTCAGAGGCCAGAGGAGGACAAGGGTGTGTTCCTGTCTCCGCCTCCTCAGCTCCCTCCCTGGCCTCCACGGGCCTGGCTCTCCAGCCCTCCCGACTCCTGCAGGTTCATCCATGGGGTGCAGCCCCTTTCTTGTCCATGCCTGGGTCACAGCCCACCAGAGAGCTCCCATGTCTAAAGCCAGCAGCAGGAGTCTGGGGCTACAGGAAGCGCAGCTATGTTTAGGGATTAGTGAACATTGCCAGCACCTGCTTGGGTTGTGATTCCTGGCCATGCCACACCTAGTAGTGGCAGTGGGTGCCGGGGCCTTTCCATGGGCCCCTTTGTTCTATCCCACAGGGCTGTGGGTAGGAGAGTAGCCAGGATGATGCAGTTTGGTGCATTGAAGCTGCTATCAGAGGAGAGCTCCTGATGTAAAGTGCTGGGGATGCCTTGCAGGCTGGCCTTTCGGGGCCACAGCAGGGAGATCATGAGGGATAAGCTCCCTGTCATAGTGGGGAGTTCTCTGGTTAGTCTCTTTCCTCCTCATGCCCATCCTCTCTCCCTCCCTTCCTTGCTGCCTTCCTTTATTCCATTGAGTCATCCTATCTTACATTATTCATCCACCCATGCATCCATTCATCCATGCATCCATCCATCCACCCACCTATCCCTGCAGCCATCCATCCATTCGTCCTCCATCCATCCACCCATGCATCCATCCATCCATCCATCCATCCATCCATCCATCCATCCACCCGTGCATCCATCCATCCATCCATCCATCCATCCATCCATCCATCCATCCGCCCATCTATCCATCCATCCATCCATGCATCCACCAACCTATCTGTTCATCCATCCATTCATGCATCCATCCACCCATGCATCCATCCACCTATCTCTTCATCCATCCATCCATGCATCTATCCACCTATCTGTTGATCCATCCTTCCATGCAACCATCCATCCATGCATCTATCCATCCATGCATTCATTCATCCATGCATCCATCCATCCACCCACCTATCCATGCATCCATCCATCCATGCATCCTCCATCCATCCACCCATGCATCCACCTATCCATCCATCCATCCATCCATGCATCCATCCATCCATCCACCTATCTGTTCATCCATCCTTCCATGCACCCATCCATCCATGCATCCAT
>NC_045439.1:1644753-1669842 GCF_002776525.5 Piliocolobus tephrosceles | reverse complement strand
TATCTGTTCATCCATCCTTCCATGCACCCATCCATCCATGCATCCATCCACCTATCTATTCATCCATCCATCCATCCATCCATCCATCCATCCATCCATCCATCTTTCCTTCCTTTCATATCCATCCACTTAGTCATCCTTCTTTTCACCTGTTATCTCTTTCAGCAAAACCATGCCCAGTTTAGGTCCTAGCCCATGGGGTCACTAGCCCATGTAGGCCTTTATGGTCCAGAGTGCTGTGAGCCCTTAGATGGGGAGAACAGGAGCTGGGAAGGTCTGGAGGGGGCCCCAGTGCAGCTCGGAGCCCGGGTGTCTGCCCTGGCAGGACACAGGAAGGACTGGGTCTGGTGTTTTGAGGGTTGACGGGCAGTGAGCCAGCTGGGGCAGGGCATCCTGGGGTGAGGGTGTCTGGGGAGGAGAGTGGCAGTGTAGGGGGTGAGGGAGAGGTGACCTGAGGGACATTGTCCTGTGCTGAGATGTCCTCTGCTTGCGGGGAAGGCCAAGCCATGGGTGCAGCACCTTGATCCAAGCATATACCTTGGATCCTGGAGGGTCCTGGATGCATCTGGTCGTGGACTCACCTTGGTGCTTGCTGGCGCCCTCCCCAGGTGTCATGTCACACCTGCCCTATGTTTGCGGGTGATTATGACCCTTTCATGGGCGGGGCAGCATGATTGGGGCAGGTCTCTCGGCTCCCTTCCCTGGCGTGACCCTCCATCTTTCTTTGTTAGTTCTGACATTTGATCATTTTTGTTCTACAGAGAGTGGATAAGGGCTCTCTGCCACTGTCCGGGAGGGCTGGGGCTGGGTGGGGGCTGAGGGCTGGCATCTAGGAGGAGGGAGACATGACGCTGACGGCCCTACATTGCTGCTTCCTCCAGCTGACTTTACTGCCCTGACTTGTGAGTGTCAAGGGCTTTCCGGGGAGCTGCTGGGACTAGAGAGGCAAGATCAGTGGGTGGGTGGGCCTGGCCTCTCAGCTGGCCCAGGCCCCTCACCTGCTCAAGCCCCCGGTGAGTGGAGTCCCTGAGCTGGGTGTCTTCGTTCTCCCTTCCTGACCGTGAGCTTGCCTGCCCAGCGTAGTGTGTGCAGGGCTGGAAGCTGGGGGTAGAAACTCCCGCTCTGTGCCCTAGGCTGCAGTGGCCTGCAAGCCCTGGCACCTCCAGGCCCCAACTACGACTGCACAGCCTGAGCCTGGGATGCCATCTTGGGCCCTGCAGGACTGGGCCACTGCTGGTCACAGGGCGCTGTCCTGGTCAGAGTGACCCCCACATGATCTCTGTCCTCTTCACAGAAGGGTCTCCTGGAGAAAGCCCTGGAGCACAGGTTGGCGCCAGCCCTGGCTCACTGCAGCCTTCGAGCCCCACTCTCTCCTCTCTGGGCCTCAGTTTCACCATCCATCCAGTGGTGACCAGTCAGTCACTGCCAGACCCCGAGCAGATCCATCCTGGCCCTGGGGAGTGGACCCTCCGGGAGCGGGGCTGGCCAGTCAGCAGAGAGCTGGAGGTGACATGGGCTCAGCACAGAGCACCACGTGGGGCCTGGGAGGAGCCATGAGAGCGGGCAGGCCTGCCTGTCCTCCAGATGAAAGTGAGGCCTGCAGCCTGAGACGGAGGGAGGAGACGCTAATTATGCCCAGTGCCGGGCTCCCCAGGCAGCCTCAGCCACAGGATCAAACGCCACCTTCCTCGGCCACACGCCCGGCAGTGCCAAGTCCAATTACAAGTCTAACCAGGGCTGGTGTGGGCCTCATGGAAATTCAGCCATTAGACCCGCCTCCAGAAGCTCCTGATGGGCCTGCTGTGTGTGCATGTGTGTGCTCCTGTGCCTGCGTGCAAGTGTGCATGCACACGCCCGTGGATGGACACACACAGTGTAGTGTGTGTGCATGTGTGTGAAGGGAAGCAGGGTGAGAGGACTGCTCATTTAGGAGGAGAGGCCACAGGAGGCCAGGCCCCAGTCAGGCCGGGAGAAGGGGACCACATGCTTGGGAGACAGTGAGCCGGCAGGGCTGCTGCCTGCTGGACTGGGTGGAGCACCAGACCCTTTGCAGAGGAGGAGACTGCAGCTCAGGAACAGAGAAATCCCCTCCCCCCAGCTCTTGTGGCTGAGCTGCTGGCTCAGGCCCTTGGGGCTTCCTGGTGGACCCTCAGAAGGGGGGCCCTTGGGTGCTGGCCTTGGGTGCAGTTTCAGCCTGGACCATGGAGGGAAGGTGACTCTGGGCATGCATGGGGAAGGCTGGGCCTGGCAGAGGCTCTTTCACGGGTACCTCCCAGCCTGTACCCCATCCTTTCTGGATGCTGGTCTCAGTCCTGTCCAAGCCCACCCCTAAGATCCATCTTCTCCCAGCCCTGAGACAGCCCCATGTGGGCCTCTGTGTCTGCCTGACTAGCTGCATCACAATGGTAATGAGGGCAGGTAACGAGGGCGCACAGTGTCGTGTGCCATCCGTGTGGTGCGGCCGGTCTGCCTCCCTGCTGCCTCGGCACCCAGGAAGCCAGGGTGAGCAGCTTGGGTGTCTGTGGGGTTCAGTTAGAGAAGCTCCTAAGTTCTCAGGAGTCCTGCTGGCCACTCTGGCACCTGGGGAGTCTGCAGGACAGCCCAGCCCTCAGCACAGGGCTCCAGTCATTCAGGGGGACACTGTGAGGGTGGACCTCCCCCTTCTTTCCCGCCTGCCCACCCTTCACCTGGCCAGGCCTCCTCCCAACGTGCGATGTCCTCCCAGCAGTTGCCTCTCCTGCTCCTGGGTCCTCACGTCCCCAGGCTCCCCTGCACCTCTGACACCCTCTCCCCTCCCCCTACCTCCGCAGGTAGGAGGTGAGACTCTACTCCAGGGGCGGGGCTCGGACACTGGACCAGATTGAGGGCTAGCTGAAACAGGGCTGAGGTGAAAGCAGCTTTCAATCAGACCCGCCATCAGTGGGCCATGTCAGTTTACCATTGCCATGGCAACACCCTGGAGTTACCACCCCTTTCTGTGGCAACGACCCAATGACTGCTACCCCATCCCTAGAAATTCCTGCACAAACCACCCCTTAATCTGCATGCCATTAAAAATGGGTATAAACGTGACGGCGGAACTGTCCTGAGCTGCTGCTGTCTGCCTACGGGGTAGCCCTGTCCTGCAGGAGCAGTCGCGGAGCTGACACCACCAGAGCTGTGACACTGCGGCATCAGGAAAGCTGTTTCTTCCACCACTGGCTTGCCCTTGCATTCTTTCCTGGGTGAAGCCGAGAACCCAGAGGGCTAAGCTCTACTTTCAGGCTCGCCTGCCTGCGTCAGAGCTGGGTCTCTTGAGACTAAACTGCCGTAAGATCCTACAGGAACCCTGCCTCTCCTCTGGGCTGAGCTGTTCTGCCTCAGTTTCCTCACCAACAAAATGGGGTGACCATCTTGAGGTGGCCCCTCTCGGTACTGCCAGCCTCTCTGCTCCCCACTGTCTTTGGGCGGACCTCAAGGCCCTCGTACAGCATCTGGGGGTTCACGCTGCATACGGCAGGGGTAGGGGGGTCACACACAGAGGTGCTAAATTGATGCAGGACATCCGCTCCAAAGACACTTGTGCTCCCTTTGGAGAGTCCTGCAGCCTTTGCCCTCTGTTCATCTGTCTGTTTGGGTCCTGGGGATGAGTCTAGGTGGTGGCCGTCTCCGGGCATCCCCAGGTTGCTCTGCATGGGGAAAGGTGGGGAGGCTGCAGGGAACTGGACTCTCCTGGAGAGAGGCTGGGCCAGCGGCTGTGGGTGCTGGGGCTTGATGCGGTGCTCCCCAGCCTGGGTGGCACCCTCTGCAGTGGATGGAGCCGGGGTCGTGGGGGCAGTGAGTCTGGGACCCCCCTTGGGAAGTCAGCCAGCCCCAGGAGCTGATTTGGCCCATCTGGCCTCAACTGGGCCTCTGGGCACCGAGGGGGCCTCCGGGGAGTCTGTCACATGATGGAGGCCCCGAGCCGTGGCCTGCTCTGTCTGCTCGCGCCCCCCTCCACCCGTGGCTGGCTACTGTGGATGGTGATGCTCCTGTTACCACCGGGGGATCTCCATAGAAACCCAACACGGTCTAATTAGACACAAGTAAGTGCTTCCCAAATGCATTTTAATTACAGATCTGCTGAAATAAACGTCAAACTGAGGTTTCAATTGCTGTGTGTGTGAACCAAGTTGGCGCCTTCTCCTTTTCCAGCTATCAGTGTGCCTTTTGTGCTATGTTGTGTCAGGACCCAGCAGGACGGGGTGTCGGAGCCTCAGAGTTCCCAGGGAGTGTCTCCATCCCAGCCCAGAGGAGAAGCAGCACTGGGGCTCAGGGGCAGTGGTGGGGACCGTGGGATGCAGAGGGAAGAACCTGGGATTCCGGGGGGCAGGGCTGGGGAGGGATGGAGGAAGTGCCCAGCATTGCTGCTGGCACCAGCAAGGTGTCCACGCATGAGGAGGGGCTGGGGAGAGTCAGCTGGTCCTTGCAGAAGGGGGCCCCTGGGAGGGGCCCACCCAGACAGACCAGGTGCCAAGTAGCATGAGGAGTCCTTGCAGCGTGGGTCTTGGGGGCGAGGCCTGGGCCACATTGCTGGGTGGGCCTTCAGCAGGGAGGAGCTGAGGGAGTCTCCTGACGGGATTTCCTTCCTCCCTTACAAGAGACCTGGGGCCAGGGCATGACTGGCCACCCGAATTCACACCCAGGATCCCTTCAGCTCAATCCGCCCAACATCACTCCTGCCTCTCAGACGCCCATGATGGGATTCTGATCCCCGCCAGGAGCTCGGAATGTGACAAATGAGCAGAAAGAAGATCCCGGGGTGTTGAAGGCAGAATTTATTGTGGAGAAATTGCTCTGCAACTATTGTAGGCTTTAGACATAGACTTTTCAGTACATAAATCCCACGGCTCCAGCCTCACAGATAAGCCCGGCCCATCTGTCTGGAAGAAGTCACAGGTGACAAATGGAGGGTGGTGGCTGCTGCGCGTTGGCGCCTTAGGCGGGAGCTCAGGACAGGCCGAGAGCCCACAGCCCCAACTACAGTCTCGAGCCAGCTGGGTCTTCCACTCGCTGCCCAGCAGTACCTGAGCCCATCCAGTGCTCTGCTGCTTCTAGGAAAATGGACATCTGGGGTCAGCCTAGGCAGAGCCCAGGGAGGACGAAGGATGCAAAGCAGGAGGAAGAGGCTGGACATAGTGGCTCATGCCTGTAATCCCAGCACTGTGGGAGGCCGAGGTGGGTGGATCACCTGAGGTCAGGAGTTCGAGAGCAGCCTGGCCAACATGGAGAAACCCCATCTCTACTAAAAATTAGAAAAATTAGCCGGGAGTGGTGGCAGATGCCTGTAATCCCAGTTAGTCGGGAGGCCGAGGCAGGAGAATTGCTTGAACCTGGAGGCAGAGCAGAGGTTGCGGTGAGCCAAGATCCTGCCACTGCACTCCAGCCTGGGCCGTAAGAGCAAGACTACATCTCAAACATCAAACAAACAAACAAAACAAAACAAACAAAACAAAAACATAAAAACCCAAGGTGGGAGGAAGAGCGGGCTGGCCAGGGTGGCCCTAGAGCCGGAGGCCGCGCTGCTCTTGCAGGTAACTAGTTCTGTGACTGTGGCTGGGATATTTTGCTTCTGTTTGCCCCAGTTTCTTCATCAGTAAAGGGGCCGCATCTCTCTCTGTCCAAATTCAACGTTAGGTGCTGTTCTCCAAAAAGTGTACCCTGGGACCAGGATTCAAGGGCAAGCAGTGAATTTGAAGGGTGATTTGGGGTCACCGTCAGATAGAGGGGTGCAGAATGTGGAAGGGGTCAGCAATGACAGGGGTTTAGCCAGCAGGTCCCTGGGCAGGCAACAGTGCAGCCCCTCTTGGGGCCTCTGGGAGAGACCGAGAAACATGCCGGCATCATCCCACCTGAGGGAGTGAGTAACGTGCCTTCGGCCTTGCCCTCACGGGCTGGGGCTGCCCCGGAGGGTGAGGACACTTCCGAGTGCCTGAGGCAGGGCGAGGTCATCATCACACATGGGAAGGGCGGGGGCTGAGAGATTAGCATCCGAGCCACCTGTGTGGGCCATTGCAGCTGCTCCACACCACGCAGCTGGAGAGCGCAGGTCCATGCACCCTGGGGTACCTGAGTGCAAGCCTGGCGCACACAGTCCCTGGCACAGCGGGCACTCCCCCAACCAGCCAGGCCCAGCTGGGACACAGCTAAGCCTTCAGGCTTCCAGGCCTCACCTGTGGTCAGACGTTTAGCTCAGGCTCAGGGTGGCCCTGCCACTGGGCTGAGAAGGGAATGGTGAGAGGTAGGGCTGGAGGCCCAGAGAGGACCCAGGGGTGGGGACGGTGCAGCTGTGAGCTTGCAGCTGTGTGTTGTGAGAGGTAGGGCTGGAGACCGAGAGAGGACCCAGGGGTGGGGACGGTGCAGCTGTGAGCTTGCAGCTGTGTGTCATGAGAGGTAGGGCTGGAGGCCCAGAGAGGACCCAGGAGTGGGGACGGTGCAGCTGTGAGCTCAGGGCAGCAAGGCGGCTGCGGGGGTGCGGCCCCATCTGCAGGCAGCCAAGGGGATGCTTCCCATGAAGCTCCAAGGTGGGCAACAGGCATGAGGCTGGAACCCCTCCCAGGGAAGCCCCTCCAGAGGCCCAGGCAGTGAGGAGATGGCATCCCATGCCAGCACCTGGGCTCTCGGGGCCACCCCATCCAGCCCACCTGGCTCTGCTCTGGGCCAGCTTGGGTTGGGCACGGAATGGGAAGCCCCGGTGTTCTGACCTGAGAGATTCGACTCTGTTTTTATGAATATTGTCAGCACCACGCTGTCAAGGGTAGACAGAGTCCCCAGATGGCCCCACGGTCTCCATCATGAACTCCTGAGGGGATGCTCTGCTCTGTGGGACAAGGACATTTGCAGATGTGGTAAAGGGAGACGGTCTGGGCGGCCCGACCTCATCACACCAGCCTGTGGAAGCCGGTGTTTTCTCTGGCTGGTGGGAGAGCAGAAGTCAGGGACTTGAAGCAGAAGGATTCCAGGTACCATTGCTGGCTGCAGTTGTATGTGTACGGGGATGTGACAAGCAGCCCCCAGCCGCCGGGCCCCAGTAGCCAGTGAGAAAGCAGGACCTCCCTGATTCTCCCACAGCTCAAGAAATGAAACTCTGCCAATCACCTGGAGGATCTTGGATCAAGTGGCGTCCCCACGGAGCCTCCAGTGAGAACTCACCCCAGCTGACACCGATTCCGGGCTGAGCAGAGAACTCGGCCGTGCGGGATGTCCGGCCTGCAGGTGGGGAGCTCGTCCGTGCCCTGGTTTAAGACGCTAAGCCTATGGCAGTTGTCACATAGCACAGGAGATGAATACGTGCCCCTGATGTGGTGTTTTTCTGGAAAACACACCTTGCATTTGGCATCCTGTGGCCGCTGCAACCAATGATCACAAACAATGAGCAGGGGCCATCCTCTCAACGCCCCAGGGTCCAGAGGTCTGAAATCCGTGTTCCTGGGCCACAGCCAAGGTGCCTGCAGGCCTCGCCCCCTCTGGGTGCTGCCACTGGGGATCCTTCCCTGCCTCTCCGGGCCCCTGGTGGTTCCAGGCGTCCTTGGTGTGTGGCCCCATCCCTCCATCTCTGCCTCTGTCTTCTCACAGCTTCCTCTTCTATGTGCATGAAACCTCCCTCTGCCTCCTTTGCATAAGATACACACAGTTGCATTTAGGGTTCACCAGGATCACCCAGGCTAATCCAGGATCACCGCCCCATCCCAGGGTCCTTAACATTTGCAAATCCTCTTTACCAAATAAGGTCACACTCACAGGTCCTAAGGATGAGATCTGGTACCTTTAGGATCACCATTCAGCCTCAAAAATGATGGAATTCCTGCTGGATGCAGTGGCTCATGCCTGTAATCCCATCACTTTGGGGGGCTGATGCGGCTGGATCACCTAAGTAAGGTTAGAAGTTCAAGACCAGCCTGGCCAACACGGTGGAATCCTGTCTCTACTAAAACCACAAAAATTAACTGGGCGTGATAGCGGGTTCCTGTAGTCCCAGTTACTAGGGAGGCTGAGGCAGGAGAATCACTTGAACCTGGGAGGCAGAGGTTGCAGTGAACTGAGATTATGCCACTGCACTCCAGCCTGGGCAACAGAATAAAACTTCAAAACAAAAAAAAAAAAAAAAAAAAAAAAAAAAAGGAATTCCTTCATTGATTTTCTTTGCAGAATAGTTAAATCTCTTCTAGTTTTCTTTTTAAACATTCACTTCTTGCCACAGCCTTCATCAGTGTGATTTTCCCAGCATGCTCTGCAGTGAGTGATTGGTAAACACGCCCACCCATTCTGCAGGAGCTGGGCTCTCACCTGTGAACCCGAACTGCTCAAGAAGACACATCAGGTTGTATTCAGGCACAGCTTTTTCCAGGAAAGTTTTGATTGCTGTCGGTTTTTTTTTGTTTGTTTTTTGTTTTTTTTTTAGAAGGAGTCTTGCTCTGTCGCCCAGGGTGGAGTGCAGTGGTGCAGTCTGGGCTCACTGCATCCTCCACCTCCTGGGTTCACGCCATACTCCTGCCTCAGCCTCCCGAGTAGCTGGGACTACAGGTGCCGCCACCACGCCGGCCAATGTTTTGCATTTTTAGTAGAGACAGGGTTTCACTGTGTTAGCCAGGATGGTCTCGATCTCCTGAACTCATGATCCACCCACCTCGGCCTCCCAAAGTGCTGGGATTAGAGGCGTGAGCCACCGCGCCTGGCCCTGCTTTCAGTTTTATTTCGTGTTAATTATTTCCACCATAAGAGTCACTGTGATTGGGATGAAGGCTGGGCGGGTGGTTCTTGGTTCTGGCACAGAGACATAGATGCTGCCTGGGTCAGCTGGGTGAGTAGGGGAGGTGAGTGTGTAGAGGGGGTCTGTGTGTAGGGAGGTGAGTGTGTGGGGAGGTGAATATGGAGGGAGGTGAGTGTGGAGGGGAAGTTAGTGGGAAATGCTGTGTTTTATGCCCCTCACACCTCCTGCCTGCCTGCTGTCTGCCTCTTAACACCTTCAAATGAACTGGAGGAAATGGCTGGCAAGGCCTGCAGGACACTGACCCTACCAGCCACGTGCTCCGGTGCACAGTGGATGGCGGGTATGGCAGATGGTGGGCTGTCCCCTTGGGACCCCCTGCTCTCCTACCTCCTCATGTGGCCCGAGCTCCTCCCCAGCAAGTCCCCCAACCCCTCGGACTGTAGGTATCATAGGAAGGGGCCGTGCTGGGCTGGGGACCTGCTGGGTCTGTAATGACTTGGGAGAGACACTGATGTCAGCTGGAGGTCCCAGGTCCACAGGCCAGGAGGGGTGAGACGGGGGCGTGGGTCCTCCACAGATGCTGCAGGCTGTCACACAGGCACTGGGGCCTCAGAGGGGGGCGGACACGAAGGGCTTCCGTGGACTCAAGGCGCTGCCCCTTGGGGTGCACGGGGCTCGGAGACCTGCCGTGAGCACGTACACTATGCCCCAGTGAATTTCTGATTGCAAAAGACATCAGGCACCGGGCGGGGGCACTCAGCTCCCATCTGCAGCCGCCCCTTTTGTCAGGGGCCATCAGGGAGGGGCTGCACATTCAAGGACGCAGAAGAAAGGTGGAGCTTTAGTCCTTTCAGCCACAAAACTCCCCCTTCTCGACGGATGTGGGGGAGAGGAAAATACTAGTAGCCCTGGGGAGTTGGCAGCGGCGGAGAGGACACGGGGGAGCGGGCCTTTCCCAGGTCACCTCGCCCTGGCTGGAGGCAGCTTCTCCCTTTAGAGCCTCCCTCGTGTGGGGCAGTCGCGGCCCACGAGCCAGTTCCCCGGCTGCCCTCTCCCCGCTTAACTACTCTCTGGCTCTGGAGGACCCCGGGAGGTGCGGGATGCCCGCTGGGGACAACTGTACTTGGAAGGTGACAGATTCCACCCCAAGGCCTCTCCCGGTCTAGACCTCCCCCATCACAACAGCAGCCCCAGCCGGGCAGTGTCTGCATCCTGGCCTCTTCCTAAGCCTTTTATAAGTATCAACACTTTTGAGCCTCAGAAACATGTTCAGAAATAGTTACTAATATTATCCTCATTTTATATTAGAGAAACAGGCACAGGAGACTGAATAGTTCAGTATCTTGACTAAATATCTGAAGCTTCTGGAAGCTGAGATTTGAACAAAGATGTGGGGCTGCAGAGCCGCTCCCCGCCTGGCATGTGCAGCACTGGCGTGGTGAGGTGGCCCTGGTCTGGGTGGCACTGCAGTGGTGTGGTGAGGTGGCCCTGGTCCAGTTGTACAGTAGTGGTGTGGTGAGGCCTTGGTCTGGGTGGCACTGCAGCTCTGTGGTGAGGTGGTCCTGGTCCAGGTGGCACTGCAGTGGCGTGGTGAGGTGGCCCTGGTCTGGGTGGCACTGCAGTGGTGTGGTGAGGTGGCCCTGGTGTGAGTATCACTGCAGCGGTGTGGTGAGGTGGCCCTGGTCCAGTTGTACAGCAGTGGTGTGGTGAGGTGTCCCTGGTCTGGGTGGCACTGCGCTGGCACAGTGAGGTGTCCCTGGTCCGGGTGGCACTGCGCTGGCACAGTGAGGTGTCCCTGGTCCGGGTGGCACTGCGCTGGCACAGTGAGGGGGCCTTGGTCCGGGTGGCACTGCGCTGGCACAGTGAGGTGGGCCTGGTCCAGGTGGCACTGCGCTGGCACAGTGAGGTGGCCGTGGTCCGGGTGGCACTGCGCTGGCACAGTGAGGTGGCCTTGGTCCGGGTGGCACTGCGCTGGCACAGTGAGGTGGCCGTGGTCCGGGTGGCACTACGCTGGCACAGTGAGGTGTCCCTGGTCTGGGTGGCACTGCACTGGCACAGTGAGGTGGCCCTGGTCTGGGTGGTTGCAGGCTGCCCGCCCCGAGGTGGACGAGGTCATATTGAGGTGGGGGCTGCCCAGGGCTCCCAGTGCCCCAGGCTGTGTATACAGTGACCTCACTGGTCCGGGGTGTCATCCAGGCAGGGGTTGCATATTATCCATGTTGGCTTCTTGGGGAAACCAGGTCTGTTGCTGGTCTGGTGCCTGCCTGCACCTCTTGACAGGTTGGGTCTGGAACCCAGGCCTTTGGTTTCAGGTTCTCTGTGATCTGCCAGGATGTGGGTGGCACTGAGTGGTCCCTGTGGAGGGAGTCAGGAGGCAGGCGCAGAAGCCAGACCAGGTACCGATGAGGCAGAGACGGTCCCCTCTGTGGGGCCGCGGTGAGCAGCTGGCAGAGGTGTCTGCTGGCCTGAACTCTCATCCTCCAGACTGGGCGAGGGCGTGGAGAGGGCTCTCGGGGGCCCACTGAGAAGGACAGCGTGAACTCCCAGCCCTGGGCCCCCTGAAGTGAAGTGGGGGCTGCTATGCTCCCGTGCCGGGGGCTCTTCCCAAGCAAGGGGTGGTCATGAAGGGGCCCCGCTGGGTCCTGGGGGCTGTGGATGGACGGCCCAGAGCCCACATGGTGGCAGCGATGGTGATTTCTTTGCTCAGCCGTTCCTCCTCACCTCGGGTTGTCTTGGGGAATTAGCCTCGTAAACAAGCAGTTCTCGCCCTCTCAGGGCTCAGGGCCCCTCCCTGTCTGTCCTGATTTCCGCTCAGCCCCGGGGAGGCCTGTCTGGCCCGGCGGCAGGTCCCCTGGAGCCCGTGCCTTGAAGGGCGGTGCAGAGGCCTGGCCTGTGTCTGTGGGGAAAGAGTGCAGGGGACCATGCCTTTGGCTGAGGGTCAGAGGTCCAGCATTGTCCTGCTGGCTGGGGGAACTGGGACAGGTCCTGGCTCCTCCCTGGGCCTCAGTTTTCACATCTTGTTCGATGCAGGGCTAGGCGGTGAAGTCCTGGCTGAGGGAACGTGACAGGTGCCTGCCCGGGCCCGTCATCTCCCAGGACTTGGGGGACTGAGGAGCAAGCATCCTCTGTGTGGACATGTGAGGCCAGGAGACACCCGCAAGGAGGTTGAGTCTGGAAAATGGAGGTTTCTGGATGACCAAGCAGCTGCTTCTTAAGAACTCTACTTTTGAAAGGGACTGAATCTCTCTAGAGTGAAGGGTGGACCCGCTGGTTTCTTAAGCCACTGTGGATGTGGGTTTGCAGAGTGGCCCAATCTCAGCCCTGCTGGTGAGTCGGGGCTAGCAGGGCCGGGTACAGGCTGCAAGGCTAATTTAGGATTAAATGAGACGAGACGTGTCGGGTGCCCAGGGCTGCCTCTGAGTCATTGCTGTTGGGAGACCAGAATGTTCTGGAGCCATTACCCTCCACCAGGCAGGGAGGACACCTCCTGGAAGCCTCCGACCTGCCTCATGGGTCTATAACCTGGTCTTTCACAGCTGGAAGCAGGGGCTGGCTGTGCCTTTTCACTGAAAAGGGGGGCATTTTTTTCTTTCTTGAAAATACAAACATCACTGTTCTTTAAAGTAGATGTAAAATTCAGGTCTTCGAGATTTTTTACAGAGGGATTTTCATAATATACATGTGACCACCAATTCTTCAACACTTACTATGCAAACTGTTTTAAAGTAAAAAACAAACAAACAAAATCAAATGATTCTGTTAAAAAAAAAAAAAGTACCAAAAACCTGTAAGCAGCAAAGCCGGAATTTGGGCCCACGTGTGGGGGACACTGCCTCTCTGGCTGCTCCAGTCCCTCCATGAGTCCCTGCTGAGCTGGCACCAAGAGTCCCTTCCCAGCCCCCCAACCCTCCAGCCCCTCAGCCCCTCACTCTCCTCCGGCCCCTCATTATCCCAGTTCCGCACATGGAAAATCAATAAATAATTTGCATAGTGTTCTCCCCTCCCGTCTTTTATCAATATTTAATGACAGGCTGCGGGATGCTTTTGGTGTGCATCCTTCTGTGGCTCCTCCTAATGGGATAGCGACAGAGGTCTCTGCAGGTGCCCAGGCTCACAGATCGCCTCCTGGACGAGGCCCGGGCGGCCGCGATTGGCTGGGCGGGTGGCAGGCCTGGAGTCGGGGGAACACGGCGATGAATTTTAACAACGTGGGAAGACTCTGGCACCGGCTGCTGTGCAATTAACGGCCTGCGATGTTAGGGTGGGTTCCAGATGGGAGGTGGGGGGGCCTCCTCTCTGCCGGCTCGGCTGGGAGGGTGCATGTGGGGTAGGCTGGAGTCATAGACATGGCGGGGGGGCTCCTCCCAGCCGTGTGTCCTCTCTTACAGACTCAGAGGGAGGTGGTATTTAATTTGGTTCAGCAGCTGCCCAGAAACCCTGACCCCTCCTGGGCTGCGCACCCTACGTGAAGCGGGGTCCAGCCAGCCCCCTCCCCCAATAACGCAGAAGCTGATCACCCCCTTTCGGAGTTCAAGCCTCTCTGAGAGAAGCTGACTCTGATCCACATCCATTAGGCGGTGCCTTTGGGCTGAAGTCCACGTTGGCTGGTGACAGGGTCAGTAAATAAGGCGGCTCGGTAACAGTTCTGGAAGCACGTAACGTCAGCTTCCCGCCTGTCCCCATAACCAGGAGGGGTGACCAGCCTAGCCGTGTGTGGGGGGCTCTCTCAATGCTGCTGTGAGTCTCTGGATTCCATGTCCATAAATATTTCGCCCCTGCCCCCCAGGAGGCCCAGCCTGCGGCTGTGGCTGCTTCCCTGAGACTGGAGCAGGAGTGCGTGTGGGGCCAGCACTGGCCAGGACGGAGGCGGCTGCTGAACTGGTGACAGCTGGTCCCTCTGATAGACGGAGGTTCTGGGCTTGGGGATTATTCCGACTGTGGATTCATTGCCCTTCTGGAAGGCAGCCCAATGGGCCTGTGGGTTTAGCCTCAAGAAATGTTTGGCTTTAGTGTGAGAGGGCTTGAACGGGTGGGTTCGCTCCTTTGGGGGCCAGGCTTATTCCTTCAGAAGCAGGACAGCCCCGAGGCCTCCCCAGGGTCCTCCTCTGGGACAAGCTCCTTTTGTCTTTGAGGACATAGGAAGAGCCCAAGAGGGAGCTGTCCCAGGCTGCGACAAAAGCCCATTTTACACTCATCAGCTCGGTGGGAGCTCTGCGTGGGGCCCAAAGCCGTGTCCCCTCTGTGGCGGGTGGCATGGGGTTGCAGCTGGGGCCCCTCTATCCTCCTGCGGCTGCACGTGCTTCCCTGCGAAAAGCAGGGTGAAGTGGCATCTTGGGGCCAGGACCCTGCTGTGTAGTGGAGGGTCCTCCAGAGGGAGAGGGCGTTGGGCTGAGAGGATTGGAATCTGGGCTCACAGGGCTCGGCCAGGGCTCCTTTGCCAGCCACCTGCCCAGGCTGGGAACTCAGCCACTCCGTGCCTCTCTTCCCGTCTGTATCTGGGGACCGCAGAAGCTGCCTCCTAGGAAGTCAGGAACATGGGGCACACTGGGGGCCCCTTGAGTTCCCCTCTGCCCTGCTGGCTCTCGGCCCATCCCGACCCTCCCCACCAGAGCTCTTGGAGCCGGCCCTGCTTGCGCCCCACCCAACTCCCTCAGGCTCGGACCGGCCGGTGACTCTCCACACTCGGGACCCACCATCTCCACAGGCCATCTGTGTTCCCTGCATCTGCACAGGTGCCCTCTCTAGGTCCCCGTAATTCCTGTCCCTCAGGCCGGGCTGCCCTGGGGAAGGGAGCACAGCCAGGAACGAGGTCTGCAAATGAAACGCTGGTCACAGCCTGCCCACCAGGCCAGGTGGCAGGCCGCATGCAGGCTCCCTGGGCTCTTGTGCACCCCCGGTGGTACTGGCAGTTGGGGAGAGAGGTGGTCTCAAGGGCTATGGAGTCCTTCCTGAAAGTCTCTGCTCCTACGCAGCGGAAACAAATCAGAGTGGGAGTCAGCCCACGGCAAGGAGCTGGGGCGGGGGAACATGGGGACTGGGGACCCAGGCAGAGGCCACCAGTGCTCCCCAGGTGTGCAGCCTGAGCCTTTGGACCCCAGGAGGGGGTGCGGTGGGGGTACCCCCTGGGCAAACCCGCAGCATGGAACAGCACAGCGGGCGGGGGCCTGGGCAGATGGACGTGGAGAGGTGTTCCGGAGGGTCTCGGATGCTATAAAGAGATGAGAGGTGTTCAGACACCACGAAGCGGGGGATGCCGCCCTGCGGGTGGAGCGTGGTCTGGAAGGCCCCAGGCTGAGGGGCAACCCTGGTGGGTGTGGGCTGGGTAAGCCTCCAGTCAGTGGCCGGCCTGGTGCCCTTGAGCTGCTCTGTCCCTCATGGTACCAGGACCCTTGGCACCCGGATGTGCTGGGAGCCTGCACCCTGTGGAGAGGGGCCAGGCCCCTCCTCCCCACTTTGTCCTCTGCAGTCACCTTGGGCCGCCACCCTCTGACCTGCTTGGGGGGGGTGTCTCTGTGGGTCATCTGGGTGGCCTGAGCCTGGCTCTGATGACTTCACACGGAGCCACCTGCCAACTGAGATGTTGGCAAAGCAGCTGCTCTGGGACCTGACAGAAAAGATAAAAATGATGCAATGTTTGTTCTCTGACTTGGAAAACCAGCCTCCCACATTGAGGGTAACTGGAGAAAGATCTTCCTGCTCACCTCGGAGTACAGGTAAAAGACCTGCTGTCCTGTCCGCACACCTGCTGCTCCCTGGGCCAGGCACAGCCGCCTCCCGTCTTCTGATGGTGCTGTGGCCGTGGCCTGGCTCTGCCTGCGTGGAGCCTCGTGCGAGTTAGGGGGTCTCCATGGTGTCAGAGAGCTTTGGGCTCTCCTGGGCTCTGTGCACAGGCCTCCGGGTGGGGCTGGCAGGACAAAAGGAGAGGAAGAAATCGACGTTAGTCTCAAACTGCTAGACCACAGATCCCATGGGCAGATCATTCAATGTGGTGGGAGACGGTAGGTGGTGTGACCAAGGCCGGCACGCAGAGGCACCTGAGGGTGGGAGCGTGTGGACAGCCTGTCCCTTAGGCCTGCCTGGGGTCCTCATCCCAGCATGGGTCAGGGAGTGCTGGCCTGCAACCCAAGAGATGGGGACTCCACTTCTGGCCTTCTGCGTCTTTGCCTGGGAGGCTCTTGCAGCTTTGTGGCCCATCCCCAAGTGCCAGCTCCTGGGGTACAGCCTCCTGTGTCAGGGTCAGTGCGGGGTCATGGCACAGGGCTGCCCTGAAGGGTGCAGAGGAGACCAAAGCCATAAGCCGGGTCTCTTGGGGGCAGCTGGCTTCTCTCGGACCCTCCAAAATGGGTTGGGCCCTGACCCTGGTCTCAGACCAACCCTGCCCCTCCCTGCCGAGGTATAGATGGAGCTGTCAGGGACTTGGAGGCCAGCGTCTTCTCCCCAACTCCCCCCAATTGGAGGCCCCCAACAGACTCCCTCAGCTTCCTTGCTAAGGCCTCTGCCACGCCGGGTGGTGGCTGTGCACCCTACAGCACGTGCCCGGTACAAGCCCCTCTGGGCCCCTGCTGTGGCCTTCACCGTTGGCTGAGTTCCTGCTCTGGGTCACTCTGCTGATGGCTGAGGGGGCAGGGTGTGAGGGTGTGGTCCACTTCCAGACCCCTACTCTCCCCAAAGCCTCTCCCCAACCCTGCCCTCCCGCCTCTGCAGGCAGCCTGCCGACCCCACCCCCACCGCAGCTGCCTCCTCCTTTCTCTGACAACCTCCTGGCTGGGGTGTCCTGGAACTGCAGCCAGGGGGACCAGGTGACCTTGGACACAGCGTAGCTGCCTGGACCACCCCCTTTCCTTGGTAATTTTCGGAGACTCCGGAGGGAGCATGAGCAGCTGAGTGCTGGGGGAGGGGCTTCCCTCTTCCTGTCATGCCCAGCTTGTGCAGAGCGCGCTGACTGAGCTGGCAAGAGGGGTGGGGGCGTCGCGGGGCTGCGTCTGCTCTGATGAAGGCACCTACTGTTACTGTCCCGGCCCTCGCTGAGTGTCCCCAGACCCGTGGGCCCGCGTCTATGCCAGGCCTCAGGGAGTCCTCCAGCCTCGGAGCCTCTTCCCATTCTCAGACCTCAGTGCGGAGAGGAAATCAGGTGAATTGAGGTTAACGTTTCCATTAAACCTAGATGGATTTTCCCTGCGTAGAAGGGGCTGTTACGCGCTGGGGCTCTGAGCAGCATGGACGGGGCCCCAGCGCAGCCGTGCTCCCGAACGCCCTCTGGGACACTCCAGCTGCCCGCCCGCCCACTGTGCCTCCGCCGCCAGGCCTCGCCCTCCCTCCTCTCCTCTCTTGTGAATAAAGGGCCTCAACCCCACCCACCTGGTACACTGAGGGTCCCACTCTACTTAAACTGTAGTTAAAGCAAAAAAACCCCCCAAAAACAAAACAAACAAACAAACAAAAAAACCATGCAAAACTGTGGCAACAGCTTGTCCCGTGCATATCATCTCGATGAATCCACGTCTCCTGCTCGGCGGTCCTGCGGTTTCCAGGCCTGTATCTGCGGGTACTTATTTTCCATTTCCTTCCTGAGAGTTTAGCCTGCTAATGAGATTTTGGTGTCTGGTATCTTGGCAAATGTCTCCAAAGAGATTTATGGGGCTTCCCTCTCCTGACCCCTCACTTGTCTTTGGCAGGAAGCTCAAGGGGTTCGATGTAATCTGGTCTAGGGCCCTGGGGAGGGGGCAGAATGTGCTGGAAGGCAGATCTGGGTGGGGTCTGCAGCCAGAAGCTGGATGTCTGCTGTGGAGGAGCCAGGCTGGTGGTGTGTAGTCTGTGGTGGCCCTGGGATAACCAGAGAGGGGTGTGGATGGGGATCCCCTAGACCACTGGCCGCCTCAGAGCCAGTCTACAGACTCGGTGACTCCGCCAGTACCAGTGATCTGAGCTGAGCCCTCCCTGCTGGCAAGGTGGGCTTCCCAGTCCCACTTCACAGTGGGGGCCCCCGGCTCAGACCCCCCCATCCATGCCGCAGCACTCAGCCTCTGCTCAGGGGCTGGATCCGGCCAGGCCCCAGGGCTCTCCAGGGGCAGGAACCTTGGGCTCCATCTGCGGCAGCAGATGGCTCCATCTGCTGCTTCATCCATGTGGCTTCAGCCCATTTTCCAGGCAGGGGACAGAGCAGCAGTGACCACAGGGCTATACAGACACCTGGAGCAGAAGGAGCTGTGGGCCCCTGCCTGGTCCAGAGGTTTCCAGGCCCCAAACCTGTCCCTGGCCGCTGAACGAGGTGGCGACTGAGGAGGGAGGGGCTGGGAGGCATCGGCCACTGCACAGTTCCAGGGCTGGTCTGGGATCAGGTGGGGTCAGAGGGGGACAGTGGTCAGGACAAGTGGCACTGCAGCCATTGGCCACAGCTTCCTTCCTGGGGGCTGGGCTCCTGGGCATGTAGCCCGCGTGGCTGTGGAAGGCCCGGCCCCTGAAGGTCATGAGTCCTCTGGGGATGGGCCAAATGGCCTCTTGGAGGCCCTGGTGAACACTTGCAGACAGCACGTGGGCCAGGCCCTCATTCCCCTCACAATGGCCCCTGGTGAGTAGGCTCCTTCCTTCTCCCAGGTAAGGGAGGGGGCTCAGGGAGGTAGGGGCTTTGCTCTGGGTCAAGGCTGGGCATCATTAAGCTAGGGTGAGGTCAAGTCTGCCTGGGCCCAGGGGCTGTTCTAGTGGGTGGGGAGCCCGGCTGTGGGCAGCAGAAGCTGTAGCCGCCCCACTCATGGAGTGACCCAGCCCTGCACTGCCAGGTGTGGGCTGTACCTGGAGACTGAGGGTGCTGGTCAGGCAGGCTGGGGGGCCAGGTCCCAGCGGGCTCATCTGGCCAGGAGTCTTGCCACCCCTTCCTGGTGGGTGCCTGTGCAGGATGGCAGGGAGGGGCGGTGGGGACGGCTGAGCTGGGTAGGGGGGCTTGGATGGGGCTTTGGCCGGTGGAGAACTGCACATGGCTTCTAGGGGCCCTGAATGAGAACCACCTTCCCCAGACCCAGCCCGAGGTCATGGAGCATTCGAGGACACCTGGGTGCGGAGCATGTGTAGCTCTCAGGCAGTTGGGGGCTGCAGGAATGTGCACCGGCACCCCCAGGGCTGGGCTTAGCCTGGGTGGAGGAGAGGCCACGAGGCTTGGGTCAGGGAGGGCCTGACCTTGCTGTGTGACCTCGGGCACGTCTCCCTGCTGTCAAGAGTGGGGCTAAGAGTGGTGCTTCCTTGGTGGGATGGAGGGAAGATGCCTCCCAGCGGGGAGTTGCCAACCCATGGTGGGTGGATGCCTACCATCACCCTGGCTGCATTTCCTCCTGGGATCCAGGGGCTGCTCGGAGTGAAGGTGGATGTGGCTCCCGGGGGCTGCTCGGAGTGAAGGCAGGTGTGACTTGCTTCAGATCTCATTGACATGGACCTTGGGCAAGTGGTTTTCATTCTCTGGAACCGGTTTTCTTACCTGGGAATTGGGTTAAATCCTGGTGGCCTTGGGCCGTGGTAGAAGTTAGACATGACAGCCACATGCCACACACCTCATAGATGTGTCACTGATGGTCACTAGTGGGTCATGTGTTGCTACTCCTGTCTCTGACTCTAGGATCCTGCTAGTTGTTTACTAAAGTAGCATGTCCGCTAGGGTGCTTCCAGGTACACGGCTTGCTTCCAATACTCTCACTGATATATTAGGTCTGCTGACACTTGGAGAAACCTTTTGGTGTGAACTACTCTCACCAGCGGCAGGGCACCCCTGTTCACTTTCCTATTTCTCAAGCTCCAACGGTGCCCAACACTGTTTCCTGGGGAGGAAGCTGCTGTGCCTTTAGGTGGACGCCTATGTGAGGCCAGCCCAGGCCAAGCTGGAGCTACCAGCCTTTTGTGGGTATGCATGCCTGGCCTGCTTCAGCAAACATACAATAAATCCCCTTCCCCAGGCTGCCTGCTCCCACTTCCAAGATAGCCGGGCTCTTACTCACTTTTATGTTTCATTCTGAGTGGCTAATATTGTCTTAGAGAAATTAGGGGGAGAGATTAGTGTTTGATTTAGTGGTAGGAACTCTGATGAGCCTGATGTTTAGTTCTAGTGGTGCTGGGGATGGGATGAGGGTCCCTGGTTCCTCATAGCCCTTGTGGAGAGGTCATTTGCATGGGCCCAGGCTCTCAGGGCAGATCCAGAAGGTCTCCCTGGCCACTGGGACAGTGATCAGATGAGATGGCCTCTGTGGGGCCTGAGGTTACAGAGGTGCCACAGTGAGCTAGCCTGGCCCCTTACTAGCAATGGGCTTGTGCTAGAAGAAAGACAGAACTGACCTGCAGGTGCCAGCAGCTAAGCTGGAGTCCTTGTCCTCCCTCCTCTGCATGCTCTCCTGTGCCTGTGTTATTAAGGGGGCCAGGCTAGGAAGCACTAAATTAGTTACGAGATGCAGGGCTCCAGGGATTCAGTGGAGTCGTGTCCTCACTTCCTGTGCATTTCCTGTGTTCTGGGCACGACCCGGAGAGACTCATAGACTGAGGCCTGCCCTGGAGACTCACAGGCTGCAGTGGCCAGAGAAGGATCCCAGGAGTCTTATGCTTGTGCAACTTTGGGGGGGTCTTCTTTAAGAAAGAAAATTAAAAAATAGAAATATCTCATTGGTTCTAGGCCTTGCAAGAACCCGTGTCAGTGGGGGCTCTGCAACTGAGCTTTCATTAGGGGCTGAATGAATTGCCCCATGTAGGGCCGTCAGCCTGATGAGACCATCACTGTCTCCAGGGATGGGGACTCACAGGTTAACAGTGACAGAAACTCTCACAGTAGCTGGGGCTGAGGGATTTGCTGGATGAGACCTGGGAATGGCAGCTGGGATTCAGGGGCCACCAGGGCCAAGGCCCAGAGGTCTCCTTCCCAGGTCAGGCCTCAGCTCTCTCACTGGTTTGTTCCACGTGTGGCAAATGTGTGGCTGGAGGCTCCCAAATTTTGCACCTTACACCTCTGGCCACCAGAGAAAAATTGACTTTTCTTTCCTAGTTTGAGTTCCAGTAACCCTGGAAAAGTGCTTCGATTGTTCCAGCCTGAATCAGGTGGCTTCCTTAGGATCACTCAGCTGGGGCCAGGGCAGTGGGGTCACAGTGCACTAACCTAGCAGATTTGCAATAGCTGTGGGGTGGAGACCAGGAAGTAGCTCCTGGAAAGGGATAAGTCATACTGATCTCCTTTCTGACTAAGCCAAGGCTACTGTGCGGGCTCAGAGGAAGGTGTGACTTAGCTCTGCTTTGAGAACAATGGACAGTTTCGTAGAGGTTAGGCCATTTGGGCAGAGTCTTGCGGTATCAATAGGAATTCACTAGGCAGAGCTGGAGACTGAGGTGTCTCTAGGGGAGGCATGGAGAAGTAGAATTGCTTGGGAAGAATAACTTGTTCAAGGTGATTGGAGCATAGACTTTGGTGGTGGCAGGAGGGTGGAGTGAATGGGCAGGAAGCTGGGTGCCAGGTGGAAAGGCCTTGGACTTGACTCTAGAAATACTAGGAAGCCACCAGAGGACTTGAGCAGGGGTGACGTCACCAGATCCTTCCTTTATCCCTGTGAGGATGGGTAGACAGGGCCCCCCAGGAGCTCAGAGAGGTGGAGTGCTTTGCCCAAGGTGGCGGGAGGGGGTGCCTGCAGCCTGGGCCCCATTGCAGCCCCTGTTCCCATGGGTCCAGATCCCTGAGCCTCACCCACCCCTCCCTCACCACTGCCACCGGGCCAGCAGCCACAGGTGGCTCCCTGAGCACTTTCTCGCCATCCCCTGGGCTGTGCCAGGCACTGACCTTCTCTCTCTCACTTGGGATCCCCACCCCTATCAGGGGAGTCAGGAGAGGCACTATTGTCTCCTTTACAGAGGAGTAAACTGAGGCTGGGTTAGCATTACTTGCTCAAGTCACTCAGCTAAGATGGGCAGTGCTGGGATTTGAACCCAGCTCTGCCTGGCTCCTGAACCTGAGCTGACTTCAGTGTCCAGCCCCCAGATCTGCACACCAGGGTGCCCCAACTGCCTGGCGAGTGGCCAGGCCAGAGGGAAGCAGGGAGCAGGGTGGGCCTAAGGCGAGGCTCAGTGAGAAGGCAGGAGCAGTGGCCGTGGGGCAGCACTCGGGGTGCGTGGGCCATGGGGAAATGGGCACCAGGGGTAGAGCCCCTGTTGGGGGCTGTGGAGGGGGAGCAGCAGGGAGCACAAGGGGATGTGACACAAACCCCTTCTGAGGGAGGACTTGGTAGCTGGTTGCTTTTGAATGGTGCCTGCCTCAGGGCCTGGGTTGTGTCCTACCCTCCTACTGCCCTGGCCACCTCTGACATACCCTGCTAACTATGGTCAGCCTGGCAGGGCTGGCATGGCAGGGCAGTCCTGTGGCGCCACCTTGACCTGGCTACTGTGGTCCTTATCCCGGGTCAGGAGCCGTCCCTACCCCAGGCCCATGCTCTCCACCTGCCGGGGACCCTACCCAGGAGGGGCACATGTGATGCCAGCCTTGGTGTGCATGGTGGCTCCTGGCTGAGGCCTTGACTGGACTTGCGTCGACATTTAGACTGAAATGCACCAAGAGGCAGGGCCTGCTGTGCCCCAGGGGCTGCGGACGGGGCGTCCATGCTGCCTGGGTAGGATGCATCTGCAGGGTCCCTCCCACCATACGCTCAAGTGGGGTCACCACCCCTGGGTGGCCTGGTCCCCAAGATGCTACCCCACTGAGCCTGATGGGACGCCTGGGCCCCAGGCCCGCCCCCTCACAGGGGAGATAATGGCCCCACGAAGGTCCCCCGGGTGCTTGTGGTGGCTGCTCCCTCAGTCTCTCTCCAAAGCAGCCTGCCCATCCGCGAAGTCACTTAGCCGGGATCTAATCGGGTTTTACCGGGGCATAAATTACTTGTGTAGAGGTTGTTCCCGGGGTGTTTCCACCCCGGGCCTGTTATTTACTCACCGCGCGGTAATGTAGTCACGGCCTTGGGTGCACAGTATTTATGGTGTTTGATCGGCTTCCAGCCCAGGCCACCTGTCCAGGAACATTTGTTGAGATGTTGTGCAGAGCCGCTGGGGGACCTCTGCCACAGGCCGGCATCAATCTACCTGGAACTCCCGTGGCAGCCCTGCAGACCCTCAAAAGGGCAGGGCGGGCCTGCGGTGCCACCCTGAGCTGGCCACTGTCTGCAGATGGCAGCTCTAGGTGTGATGGCTGAGGAAGAACAAGGGTGCGAACTGTCACTGACATTTCCATGGGGCGTGGACGTGACACATGCCGAATGCCGTACCTGGCTGTGGACAGTTGCACCGTTAAAGGCAGCTGCGCTAACTGCCGTTCACAGAGCACCCGCTATCTGCTAGGTTCGGTGGCAGATCCTTGGTTTTATTCTCTCCGTGAGTGCTTGTCGCAGCCCTGCAAGGTAGGTGTCCCTGATGGGAAACTGAGGCTCAGTCACTGGAGGTGACTTCCCAAAGGAACGTGGCCTGGGAGCTCCATGTGGCAGCTTCCTCTGGCTCTTACAAGGGGAAGGACGAGCTCCCGTTGGTTGCTGGGGTTCTGCCCTTTTGCCTTCCCGGACCCTTTGTATGTCTGTGATGGTGGAAATGCTTCATAAGGAATGTGAAGTGTTTTTTGTTCCTGACCCAGAGAGATCTGATCACGGTAATTCTATATCTGCTTGCCTCTATTTATCCTCCAAGTCCGGCTGGTGACAGGGAAGCAGATGATCAGTGCCAGGCCTGATAAATTGGACCCAGGGCTGAGGCAGGAGAGAAACCCTGTTTTATTGTTGAAGACAAAGCCGGCGGGCAGGCGGCGTATGTTGTGCTGGAGCCCCTCGCTGTGACGGAGGCCCTGGGCCTCAGAGCAATCAGGGCTTTCACGAGCACTGCCCTCCTCCCACCACCGACGTGGGAGGCAAGGACCCCCATTAGCCCGGCTGGCTGTGGGGGAGGGGCTGACAGAATGTCAGTGGGGTGGAGGGGAGAGGAGGTGATCAATGACGACTTATTGACTTGCATCTTTCCCCCCGACTTGATTAAGACCAATATGGAGATGAGGCCTGAGGAGGGGGCTAGGGCCGGAGCCCTGGGCCAGTGTGGCTTAGGGGATCTTATATTTGGAGGGCAGGAAGGGAACAGAGAGCCGCTGGCTTTGTCAGATGCCTGAAGAGTATTGATCCATATTAGAAATGATAATGAGCCAATTCTGCCGGGCTGGGAGGCCTTAACCATTTCACTGCTTACAGGTCTGTCCTGGTGGGGATGTTGGAGGAGGCTCAGCCTCTAGCTGCCCCTCACCATGTTTCTTCCTACTCAGGTCTGCAGCTTCCCAGGCTGCGATCTGAGTCTACTGATGGTCCTGGAGGTCTGACCAGAAGGGTAAGGGCACCAAAGGGCAGGAACACAGGACTGGGAGCCGGAGCCTGGTTCTGGGGTTGGCTAGACTCTCCGGGGTTTACCTAGCACCTGGTGGGTGCCTGACATTCCATGCATCTCCTCGGGCACCTCTAAGATGGTCAGGATGACTCTTACTGCTATAATGACAGATGAAGTGAAGGCATGGAGGCTGATAGTTACCAAGAGGCCAGGCCTCTGCCTGCCTCTCCAGCACTCTGGAACATGATGCTGCCCCTCAGACCTGCCACTTGCTGATGGAGCTTTGACTTTTGTTGAGTCACTTACCCCTCTGGGACCCACTTTCCTCATCTGTAAAATGACAACCATAACAGACTTGCTGAGAGAGTTCAGAGAACAATGACAAGGGCTCATACAGTTCAGCCCCATGCCAGCACTTGGTGGTAGGGCCTGGCCTGAGCCTAACACTTGGCTCTAGCTCTGTGTCCACTTTAGTGAACATTTGAGGAGTCTGGGTTTGCTCCTCCATGGAGGGAGGACATGCCATTCACCTTTCTAAATGGTTGTGAGAATCAAATGAGTCTATGCTTGGGCAGTACCTAACATGTAGTTGGTGGTTAATAGAAGATGGCTATCATCATTGGCATTATCACCATCACCCTAATCATCATCACCGTCACAACACCCTCACCACCATCATCATTACTAACATCATCATCACTATCACATCATCACCATCATCACTGTTACACTCCATCATCATCATCCCCTCTATCATCATCACCATCACTATTATCATCATCATCACCATCACCATTACACTCCATCATCAACATCATCATCACCATTATCATCATCACCATCACACTCCATCATCATCATCATCACCATCATCATCATCAGCACCATCATCACCACCACCATCATCACCACCACCATCATCACCATCACCATCATCATCACTATCACCATCGTCACCACCACCATCATCACCATCACCACCATCATCACCGTCATCATCACCATCA